>NC_088213.1:8531222-8577060 GCF_036934945.1 Oncorhynchus masou masou | reverse complement strand
GCTACATGGACGTTCCTTTACACACAGCCACTGAACCAACAGCTACATGGTCGCCTTTACATGCCACTGAACCAACAGCTACATGGTCGTTCCTTTACACACAGCCACTGAACCAACAGCTACATGGTCGTTCCTTTACACACAGCCACTGAACCAACCAGCTACATGGACGTTCCTTTACACACAGCCACTGAACCAACAGCTACATGGACGTTCCTTTACACACAGCCACTGAACCAACAGCTACATGGACGTTCCTTTACACACAGCTACTGAACCAACAGCTACATGGACATTCCTTTACACACAGCCACTGAACCAACAGCTACATGGACACGCCTTTACACACAGCTACTGAACCAACAGCTACATGGTCGTTCCTTTACACACAGCCACTGAACCAACAGCTACATGGTCGTTCCTTTACACACAGCCACTGAACCAATAGCTACATGGACGTTCCTTTACACACAGCTACTGAACCAACAGCTACATGGTCGTTCCTTTACACACAGCCACTGAACCAACAGCTACATGGACGTTCCTTTACACACAGCCACAGAACCAACAGCTACATGGACACGCCTTTACACACAGCCACTGAACCAACAGCTACATGGACGTTCCTTTACACACAGCTACTGAACCAACAGCTACATGGACACGCCTTTACACACAGCTACTGAACCAACAGCTACATGGACGTTCCTTTACACACAGCTACTGAACCGACAGCTACATGGACGTTCCTTTACACACAGCTACTGAACCAACAGCTACATGGACGTTCCTTTACACACAGCTACTGAACCAACAGCTACATGAAGCTCCAGCACCCTGTTCTCTATGTGGTGCACTACTTTTAGACCAGAGCCTTATGGGCCAAGGGAACATGGTGCCATTTGGGATGCACATTGACTCTGTCTACCCCCTAGGGCCCTGATCTATACCAGCAGATACCAGCACTCTACCCAGCCCAACACCTCACTAGGACTGGGTTAATGTATCACTGTTGGTATGCCTGGGCTTATGACTGTGGTTACAACACCTATTCCCACTTGGCCTAACAGTTCCGGAACACTGGCTGTTCCTCTGTTGTTATAGTAACAACTCATCGGTCTACACTAGAATGGTTTACGGGTGCTAGCCTGCTAGGCAGAGACATATATTTACAACTGCCTCCTGTTTCAGTCTGGTCCAAGTTCTTATGCAGCAGGTCAGCCAGGCAGCCTGAGAGTTTCGGTCTGACCAGTTTCATATCCAGGGTTGGAAATTAAATGTGTCCTGAATTGGCTGTCATTTACAGTGGGGTTCTGATCTTGACACCCTTGAAAAAGATGACCAATAATGACTTGAAGTGTTACCTTTTGACCCTCTCTAACTTCCTCACTCTTTATTCACAATTCATTTTGATTTATTTTTATTTCACCTTTATTTAACCAGGTAGGCTAGTTGAGAACAAGTTCTCATTTGCAACTGCGACCTGGCCAAGATAAAGCAAAGCAGTTCGACACATACAACAACACAGAGTTACACATGGAATAAACAGAACATACAGTCAATAATACAGTCCAGCAACTGAGTTAGGAAGGACGCCTGTATGATTGTAGCGACTGGGTGTATTGATAAAGTGATCTAAAGTGTAATTATTAACTTTACCATGTGCAAAGGAATATTCAATGTCTACTTAAAAAAATAAATGTTTTACCCATCTGCCAATAGGTGGCCGCCTTTGTGAGGCATTGGAAAACCTCCCTGGTGTTTGTGGTTGAATCTGTGTTTGAAATTCACTGCTTGAATGAGAGACCTTACAGATAATTGCATGTGTGGTGTACAGAGATGAGGTAGTCGTTCATGTTAAAACACTATTATTGCACACAATGAGTCCATGCAACTTATGTGACTTGTTAAGCACATTTTTACTCATGAACTTATTTAGACTTGCAATAACAAAGGGCTTGAATACTTATTGACTCGACATTTCAGCTTTAAAATGTTTTATTAGTTTGTAAAAATGTCTAAAAACATAATTCCACTTTGACGTTATGGGGTATTGTGTTGAGGCCAGTGACAATGTTTGGGGTGATTGAATCCATTTTAAATTCAGGCTGTAGCAACAACATGTGGAAAATGTCAAGGGGTTGTGAATACTTTGACGGCACTGTATCTCACGCGGATACGTTTTGGGGTGTGAGTAAGTTCTCTTGCTTCGCCTCTTCATCTCTGATACAAGGTCAGATATTTTTGAATCTGCAGTTTTGAAACCGGGTCCTGTCTGGCTCAGTTGGTAGAGCATGGCGGAGCAATGCCAGGATCGTGGATTCCATTGCCCCTGGGGCCACCCTCACGCAAATGTATGCATGCCTGATTGTCGCTTTGGATGACAGCGTCTCCTAAATGACTAACCCACCTGAAGTTGACCCGTCTCAGGTGAAGGTCTGGACTTGCACTAATAATGTCTGGGATTCAGAGAGGGTAAGCTGATCCTAGGTCAACTCTTACCAGAGTATGAGAGACACACATTCACCAATTGTACAGGCAAGCTATCCAATGACCACTGCACACAGAATTGTAGGTAGATACGTCATTGCTTGCGCAACTTAAGCCAACTTCTCCCTCGAGACAGCTCCATGCTGCCTGGGCTGATGGCACCAGCTGTCTATTGTCAGTAGATAACTAGTTAACCCACAGAAGCATTCCTGCCACGAGGCCAACAGCTCCCTTTCACTCTCTCCTTCCTGGAAGACCAATTAAAACCAACGTGGCAATATTAGCGCCGGGTGGAAATGGCACCGAAGCCGTCCTTCTAGTAAGGGGCTAAAATAAGTCCAATGGTGGAGGACATTTGGTTACTAAAATCTAACATGGATAACCTCAGAGCAGAATTCTGACTTATCTCCAAGTCTCACTTTGACATCAATATCTGACTTGAGCTCTTAGTACACATTTATCTGTCTTTATAATGTGAAATGTTTGTGATGATTCCTTAAATGTTATCTATCTGCCCATGGACTACAGAAGAAAACTAGCCAGCTGGCAAAATCTAGCACTTTTACAGAAATGTTCATTAAAATAAATATATTTGTTTACCCAGCAGGCCATTTGGTGAGTGATGTTTACTGTTTTGGCACTACTAGTTCCAGAACACTACAGTACAGGCAAGCTATCCATTTAGTTCCAGAACACTACAGTACAGGCAAGTTATCCATTTAGTTCCAGAACACTACAGTACAGGCAAGTTATCCATTTAGTTCCAGAACACTACAGTTATCCATTTAGTTCAGAACACTACAGTACAGGCATGTTATCCATTTAGTTCCAGAACACTACAGTACAGGCAAGTTATCCATTTAGTTCCAGAACACTACAGTACAGGCAAGTTGTCCATTTAGTTCCAGAACACTACAGTACAGGCAAGTTATCCATTTAGTTCCAGAACACTACAGTACAGGCAAGTTGTCCATTTAGTTCCAGAACACTACAGTACAGGCAAGTTATCCATTTAGTTCAGAACACTACAGTACAGGCAAGTTATCCATTTAGTTCCAGAACACTACAGTACAGGCAAGTTATCCATTTAGTTCCAGAACACTACAGTACAGGCAAGTTATCCATTCAGTTCCAGAACACTACAGTACAGGCAAGTTGTCCATTTAGTTCCAGAACACTACAGTACAGGCAAGTTATCCATTTAGTTCCAGAACACTACAGTACAGGCAAGTTGTCCATTTAGTTCCAGAACACTACAGTACAGGCAAGTTGTCCATTTAGTTCCAGAACACTACAGTACAGGCAAGTTATCCATTCAGTTCCAGAACACTACAGTACAGGCAAGTTATCCATTTAGTTCCAGAACACTACAGTACAGGCAAGTTATCCATTTAGTTCCAGAACACTACAGTACAGGCAAGTTGTCCATTTAGTTCCAGAACACTACAGTACAGGCAAGTTATCCATTTAGTTCCAGAACACTACAGTACTGGCAAGTTATCCATTTAGTTCCAGAACACTACAGTACAGGCAAGTTATCCATTTAGTTCCAGAACACTACAGTACAGGCAAGCTAAATCAGGCACATGTAACATATTTGGACAAACACATACTGTTTGGATCCAGCGGGTCTGTTATGTGCTCTGTCCATCCAGCTGACCCCAGAACAGCCCTGAGCTGAGAGGGACTGGACCGGGGCCAGAGAACACTAGGCTGTTATATTACAAAGTGCTCTTATAAATAGACATGTTGAGCTCCCTCCATCCCTCTCTCTCTCTCTCTCTCTCTCTCTCTCTCTCTCTCTCTCTCTCTCTCTCTCTCCATCCCACTCTCTCTCTCTCTCTCTCTCTCCATCCCACTCTCTCTCTCTCTCTCCATCCCACTCTCTCTCTCTCTCTCTCCATCCCACTCTCTCTCTCTCTCTCTCTCCATCCCACTCTCTCTCTCTCAATCCCACTCTCTCTCTCTCTCTCTCTCTCTCTCCATCCCACTCTCTCTCTCTCTCTCAATCTCTGCAGCTATCTCTCACCTTCTCTCTCTCTCCATCCCACTCTCTCTCTCCATCCCACTCTCTCTCTATCTCTCCATCCCACTCTCTCTCTCCATCCCTCTCTCTCTCTCTCTCTGCAGCTATCTCTCACCTTCTCTCTGTGCCCATCTCCCCTTTCTCTCTCTCTCTCTCTCTCTGCAGCTATCTCTCACCTTCTCTCTGCGCCCATCTCCCCCTTTCTCTCTCTCTCTGTCTCTCCCTGCACCTATCCCCCTTCCTTTCTCTCTCTCTCTCTGCGCCTATCTCCCCCTTCCTTTCTCTCTCTCTCTGCGCCTATCTCCCCCTTCCTTTCTCTCTCTCTGCGCCTATCTCCCCCTTCCTTTCTCTCTCTCTCTGCGCCAATCTCCCCCTTTCTCTCTCTGTCTCTCCCTGCGCCTATCCCCCTTCCTTTCTCTCTCTGCGTCTCCCTCTCTCTCAAATGACAGCAATGAAGTTGTCAAGACAGCTCAAACAGCCTCTGGACTCAGACTATAGTTTAATCACCTTATAATATGACTCAGGCTATAGTTTATTCACCTTATAATATGACTCAGACTATAGTTTAATCACCTTATAATATGACTCAGACTATAGTTTAATCACCTTATAATATGACTCAGACTATAGTTTATTCACCTTATAATATGACTCAGGCTATAGTTTAATCACCTTAGAATATGACTCAGGCTATAGTTTAATCACCTTAGAATATGACTCAGACTATAGTTTAATCACCTTATAATATGACTCAGGCTATAGTTTAATCACCTTATAATATGACTCAGACTATAGTTTAATCACCTTATAATATGACCCAGACTATAGTTTATTCACCTTATAATATGACTCAGGATATAGTTTATTCACCTTATAATATGACTCAGACTATAGTTTATTCACCTTATAATATGACTCAGGCTATAGTTTAATCACCTTATAATATGACTCAGACTATAGTTTAATCACCTTATAATATGACTCAGACTATAGTTTAATCACCTTATAATATGACTCAGACTATAGTTTAATCACCTTATAATATGACTCAGAATATAGTTTAATCATCTTATAATATGACTCAGGATATAGTTTATTCACCTTATAATATGACTCAGACTATAGTTTATTCACCTTATAATATGACTCAGGCTATAGTTTAATCACCTTATAATATGACTCAGACTATAGTTTATTCACCTTATAATATGACTCAGACTATAGTTTAATCACCTTATAATATGACTCAGACTATAGTTTAATCACCTTATAATATGACTCAGACTATAGTTTAATCACCTTATAATATGACTCAGGCTATAGTTTAATCACCTTATAATATGACTCAGACTATAGTTTATTCACCTTATAATATGACTCAGACTATAGTTTAATCACCTTATAATATGACTCAGACTATAGTTTAATCACCTTATAATATGACTCAGACTATAGTTTAATCACCTTAAAATATGACTCAGACTATAGTTTAATCACCTTATAATATGACTCAGGCTATAGTTTATTCACCTTATAATATGACTCAGACTATAGTTTAATCACCTTATAATATGACTCAGACTATAGTTTAATCACCTTATAATATGACTCAGGCTATAGTTTAATCATCTTATAATATGACTCAGACTATAGTTTAATCACCTTATAATATGACTCAGGCTATAGTTTAATCACCTTATAATATGACTCAGACTATAGTTTAATCACCTTATAATATGACTCAGACTATAGTTTAATCACCTTATAATATGACTCAGACTATAGTTTAATCACCTTATAATATGACTCAGGCTATAGTTTAATCACCTTATAATATGACTCAGACTATAGTTTATTCACCTTATAATATGACTCAGACTATAGTTTAATCAACTTATAATATGACTCAGACTATAGTTTAATCACCTTATAATATGACTCAGACTATAGTTTAATCACCTTAAAATATGACTCAGACTATAGTTTAATCACCTTATAATATGACTCAGACTATAGTTTAATCACCTTATAATATGACTCAGACTATAGTTTATTCACCATATAATATGACCCAGACTATAGTTTATTCACCTTATAATATGACTCAGACTATAGTTTAATCAACTTATAATATGACTCAGGCTATAGTTTAATCACCTTATAATATGACTCAGACTATAGTTTAATCACCTTATAATTTGACTCAGACTATAGTTTAATCACCTTATAATATGACTCAGGCTATAGTTTAATCACCTTATAATATGACTCAGACTATAGTTTAATCACCTTATAATATGACTCAGGCTATAGTTTAATCACCTTATAATATGACTCAGACTATAGTTTAATCACCTTATAATATGACTCAGGCTATAGTTTATTCTCCTTATATGACTCAGACTATAGTTTAATCACCTTATAATATGACTCAGACTATAGTTTAATCACCTTATAATATGACTCAGGCTATAGTTTAATCACCTTATAATATGACTCAGACTATAGTTTAATCACCTTATAATATGACTCAGGCTATAGTTTAATCACCTTATAATATGACTCAGACTATAGTTTAATCACCTTATAATATGACTCAGGCTATAGTTTATTCACCTTATAATATGACTCAGGCTATAGTTTAATCACCTTATAATATGACTCAGACTATAGTTTAATCACCTTATAATATGACTCAGGCTATAGTTTATTCACCTTATAATATGACTCAGGCTATAGTTTAATCACCTTATAATATGACTCAGACTATAGTTTAATCACCTTATAATATGACTCAGGCTATAGTTTAATCACCTTATATTATGACTCAGGCTATAGTTTAATCACCTTATAATATGACTCAGGCTGTCATGTCTTGTTATGTCTGTTCCTGTCCTTTCTCTTCACTCTGTCTCTCTCTGCTGGTCTTTTTAGGTTACCTTCTCTGTCTCTCATTCTTCAGCTGTTCTACATCTCCTCTAACTAGCTCATTCACTCTTTCACACCTGTTCTCTCTTCCCCTCTGATTAGGTCTCTATTTCTTTCTCTGTTCCTGCTACTTTCAGGGTCTGATTCTTGTTTGTGTTTTTTGATGCCAGAGGCAAGCTGTCGTCTCGTTTGCTTCCACCTTGTCCTGTCCTGTCGGAGTCTGCCTGGCAGGTGCATCCTGCACTATACTAACGTTCTTTTTGTTCCGCTGACAACGTTGGAAGAGGATTTATGCCATTCCTGTTTTTCATTAAAGAACTCTGTTTTCTGTTAAAACCGCTTTTGGGTCTTCACTCAAGTTCATAACAGAAGAATCAGACCAAGAATGGACCCAGCGGCTCCGGACCCTTTTCACTCCGCTAGGCAGACACGAGGAGGAATTGTCTGCTGCTCGACATGCCGTTGAGACCCTGGCCGTCCAAGTCTCCGACCTCACAAGACAGGTTCACCAACTCCACCTCGATCCACCGCCCACTTCCGGGGTTTCCGAGTCTCCGGAGCCCAGGATCAACAACCCGCCGTGTTACTCTGGGGAGCCCACTGAGTGCCGCTCATTCCTCACTCAGTGTGATGTGGTGTTCTCTCTCCAGCCCAACACTTACTCCAGGAGCGCAGCCCGCATCGCCTACGTCATTTCTCTCCTTACCGGACGGGCGCGTGAGTGGGGCACGGCAGTCTGGGAGGCGAGGGCTGAGTGTATTAACCAGTATCAAGACTTTAAGGAGGAGATGATACGGGTTTTTGACCGTTCTGTTTTTGGGGAGGAGGCTTCCAGGGCCCTGTCTTCCCTATGTCAGGGGAATCGATCCATAACGGATTATTCTATTGAGTTTCGCACTCTCGCTGCCTCAAGTGACTGGAACGAGCCGGCTTTGCTCGCTCGTTTTCTGGAGGGTCTCCTCGTCGAGGTTAAGGACGAGATCCTCTCCCGGGAGGTTCCTTCCAGTCTGGACTCCTTAATAGCTCTCGCTATTCGCATAGAGCGACGGTTTGATCTTCGTCGCCGAGCTCGTGGAAAGGAGCTCGCGTTCTCCGCTGCTCCCCTCTCCACATCACTGCCACCTGCTGCATCACTGCCACCCTCCTCCGCCGGCTCGGATGCTGAGCCTATGCAGCTGGGGGGTATCCGCATCTCGGCCAAGGAGAAGGAACGGAGAATCACCAATCGCCTCTGTCTCTACTGCGGCTCCGCTGTTCATTTTGTCACCTCATGTCCAGTAAAAGCCAGAGCTCATCAGTAAGAGGAGGGCTACTGGTGAGCGCAACTACTCAGGCCTCTCCTTCTGGATCACGCACTACTTTTCCGGTCCATCTCCGCTGGCCCGGTTCATCTGCTTCCTGCAGTGCCTTGATAGACTCTGGGGCGGAGGGCTGTTTTATGGACGAGACCTGGGCTCGGGAACATGACATTCCTCTCAGACAGTTAGGGAGCCCACGGCCTTGTTCGCTTTAGATGGTAGTTCTCTCCCCAAGATTCAGCGTGAGACGCTGCCTTTAACCCTCACTGTCTCTGGTAATCATAGCGAAACCATTTCTTTTTAATTTTTCGTTCACCTTTTACACCTGTTGTTTTGGGTCATCCCTGGCTAGTGCGCCATAACCCTTCTATTAATTGGTCTAGTAATACTATCCTATCCTGGAATGTTTCTTGTCATGTAACCTGTTTAATGTCTGCTATCCCTCCTGTTTCCTCTGTCTCTACTTCACAGGAGGAGCCTGGCGATTTGACAGGGGTGCCGGAGGAGTATCACGATCTGCGCACGGTGTTCAGTCGTTCCAAGGCCACTTCTCTCCCTCCACACCGGTCGTATGACTGTAGTATTGATCTCCTTCCGGGAACTACTCCCCCGGGGTAGATTATACTCTCTGTCGGCTCCCGAACGTAAGGCTCTCGAGGATTATTTGTCGGTTTCGCTCAACGCCGGTACCATTGTCTCCTCCTCCTCTCCCGCCGGAGCGGGGTTTTTTTTTGTTCAGAAGAAGGACGGGTCCCTGCGCCCATGCGTGGATTATCGAGGGCTGAATGACATAACAGTTAAGAATCGTTATCCGCTTCCTCTTATGTCTTCAGCCTTCGAGATCCTGCAGGGAGCCAGGTTTTTCACCAAATTGGACCTTCGTAACGCCTACCATCTCGTGCGCATCAGGGAGGGGGACGAGTGGAAGACGGCGTTTAACACTCCGTTAGGGCACTTTGAATACCGGGTTCTTCCTTTCGGCCTCGTTAACGCTCCAGCTGTCTTTCAGGCACTAGTTAACGACGTCCTGAGAGACATGCTGAACATTTTTGTTTTCGTTTACATGGACGATATCCTGATTTTTTCTCCGTCTCTCTCGATTCATGTTCAGCACGTGCGACGCGTCCTCCAGCGCCTTTTGGAGAACTGTCTTTATGTGAAGGCTGAGAAGTGCATTTTTCATGCCGCCTCTGTCCCTTTTCTCGGTTCCGTTATTTCCGCTGAGGGCATTAAGATGGATCCCGCTAAGGTCCAGGCTGTCATTGATTGGCCCGTTCCTAAGTCACGCGTCGAGCTGCAGCGCTTTCTGGGCTTCGCTAATTTCTATCGTCGTTTCATCCGTAATTTCGGTCAGGTGGCAGCTCCCCTCACAGCCCTTACTTCTGTTAGGACGTGCTTTAAGTGGTCCGTTTCCGCCCAGGGAGCTTTTGATCTTCTTAAGAATCGTTTTACATCCGCTCCTATTCTTGTTACACCTGACATCTCTAGCCAGTTTGTTGTTGAGGTTGACGCGTCAGAGGTGGGCGTGGGAGCCATTCTTTCTCAGCGCTCTCTCTCTGACGGCAAGGTCCATCCTTGCGCGTTTTTCTCTCATCGCTTATCGCCGTCAGAACGTAACTATGATGTTGGTAATCGCGAACTGCTCGCCATCCGCTTAGCCCTAGGCGAATGGCGACAGTGGTTGGAGGGGGCGACCGTTCCTTTTGTCGTTTGGACTGACCATAGGAACCTTGAGTACATCCGTTCAGCCAAACGACTTAATGCGCGTCAGGCTCGTTGGGCTCTGTTTTTCGCTCGTTTCGAGTTTGTTATTTCTTATCGTCCGGGCTCAAAAAACACCAAGCCTGATGCTTTATCTCGTCTCTTCAGTTCTTCTGAGGTCTCCACCGACCCCGAGGGGATTCTCCCTGACGGGCGTGTTGTCGGGTTGACTGTCTGGGGAATTGAGAGGCAGGTAAAGCAAGCACTCGCTCACACTCCGTCGCCGCGAGCTTGTCCTAGGAACCTTCTGTTCGTTCCCGTTCCTACTCGTCCGGCCGTTCTTCAGTGGGCCCACTCTGCCAAGTTAGCCGGCCACCCCGGCGTTCGGGGTACGCTCGCTTCCATTCGCCAGCGTTTCTGGTGGCCCACTCGGGAACGTGACGCGCGTCGATTTGTCGCCGCTTGTTCGGTCTGCGCGCAGACTAAATCTGGGAACTCTCCTCCTGCCGGCCGTCTCAGACCGCTTCCCATTCCCTCTCGACCGTGGTCTCACATCGCTTTAGATTTTATCACCGGACTGCCTTCATCAGCGGGGAAGACAGTTATTCTTACGGTTGTCGATAGATTCTCTAAGGCGGCTCATTTCATTCCTCTCGATAAGCTCCCTTCTGCTAAGGAGACGGCTCAGATCATTATCGAGAATGTTTTCCGAATTCATGGCCTTCCGTCTGACGTCGTTTCCGACAGAGGCCCGCAGTTCACGTCTCAATTTTGGAGGAGTTTTGCCGTTTGATTGGGGCTTCCGTCAGTCTCTCGTCCGGCTTTCATCCCCAGTCTAACGGTCAAGCCGAACGGGCCAATCAGACTGTTGGTCGCATTTTACGCAGTCTTTCTTTTCGTAACCCTGCGTCTTGGTCAGAACAGCTCCCCTGGGCAGAGTACGCCCACAACTCGCTTCCCTCGTCTGCTACCGGTCTATCCCCTTTTCTGTGTAGCCTCGGGTACCAGCCTCCGCTGTTCTCATCTCAGCTCGTCGAGTCCTGCGTCCCCTCCGCTCAGGCTTTTGTCCAGCGTTGCGAGCGCACCTGGAAGGGGGTCAGGTCGGCACTTTGCCGTAATAGGGCGCAGACTGTGAGGGCCGCTAATAAGCGTAGGACCAAGAGTCCTAGATATTGTTGCGGTCAGAGAGTATGGCTCTCCACTCAGAACCTTCCCCTTAAGACAGCTTCTCGCAAGTTGGCCCCGCGGTTCATTGGTCCGTTCCGTATTTCCCAGGTCATTAATCCTGTCGCAGTGCGACTTCTTCTCCCGCTATCTTCGTCGCGTTCACCCGGTCTTCCATGTCTCCTGTGTTAAGCCCGTTCTTCGCGCCCGCTCGTTCCTCCCCCCCAATCCTTGTCGAGGGCGCACCCATCTACAGGGTTCGTAAGATTTTGGACATGCGCCCTCGGGGCCGTGGTCATCAGTACCTAGTGGATTGGGAGGGGTACGGTCCTGAGGAGAGGAGTTGGGTTCCCTCTCGGGACGTGCTGGACCGTTTGCTGATCGATGATTTCCTCCGTTGCCGCCAGGTTTCCTCCTCGAGTGCGCCAGGAGGCGCTCGGTGAGTGGGGGGGGTACTGTCATGTCTTGTTATGTCTGTTCCTGTCCTTTCTCTTCACTCTGTCTCTCTCTGCTGGTCTTTTTAGGTTACCTTCTCTGTCTCTCATTCTTCAGCTGTTCTACATCTCCTCTAACTAGCTCATTCACTCTTTCACACCTGTTCTCTCTTCCCCCTCTGATTAGGTCTCTATTTCTTTCTCTGTTCCTGCTACTTTCAGGGTCTGATTCTTGTTTGTGTTTTTTGATGCCAGAGGCAAGCTGTCGTCTCGTTTGCTTCCACCTTGTCCTGTCCTGTCGGAGTCTGCCTGGCAGGTGCATCCTGCACTATACTAACGTTCTTTTTGTTCCGCTGACAACGTTGGAAGAGGATTTATGCCATTCCTGTTTTTCATTAAAGAACTCTGTTTTCTGTTAAAACCGCTTTTGGGTCTTCACTCAAGTTCATAACACAGGCTATAGTTTATTCACCTTATAATATGACTCAGGCTATAGTTTAATCACCTTATAATATGACTCAGACTATAGTTTATTCACCTTATAATATGACTCAGACTATAGTTTAATCAACTTATAATATGACTCAGACTATAGTTTATTCACCTTATAATATGTCAAAGTGCTCGGTCAGTGTTTCCTCATCAGGTGATTTTCATTCAGGCATTTGGAAATTGCTCCCAAGGATGAACCAGACTTGTGGAGGTCTACAATTCTTTTTCTGAGGTCTTGGCTGATTTCTTTAGATTTTCCCATGATGTCAAGCAAATACATCCACAGGTACACCTCCAATTGACTCAAATGATGTCAATTAGCCTATCAGAAGCTTCTAAAGCCATGACATCATTTTCTGGAATTTTCCAAGCTGTTTAAAGGCACAGTCAACTTAGTGTATGTAAACTTCTGACCAACTGGAATTGCGATACAGTGATTTATAATATGTCTGTAAACAATTGTTGGAAAATTGACTTGTGTCATGCACAAAGTAGATGTCCTAACCGACTTGCCAAAACTATAGTTTATTAACAAGACATTTGTAGAGTGGTTGAAAAGTGAGTTTTAATGACCCCGACTTCAACTGTATCTATCCAAAATATGTATATGTAAGATGTATGGATAAACCATTTCTCCAACGTTTTTAGCCATTTAACAAAGAACCAAGAGCAAAAACATATGCATGATAACGTATCAAAACTTACAATCAGCTATTAAAGACTACCACTGGATTCTTGTAACGGGTGTCGTCGTCGGATGAGGAGGAATCGGACCAAAGCGTAATGTGGTAAAGTGTTCATGACTTTTATTGAACTGAAAACCCTTACAGAAAAACAACAAAGTGAATAAACAAAACCGAAACAGTCCTGTCAGGTGAAGAACACTAAACAGAAAACAACAACCACAAAACATAGGTGGGAAAAAAAGATACCTAAGTATGGTTCCCAATCAGAGACAACGATAGTCAGCTGTCCCTGATTGAGAACCATACCCGGCCAAAACATAGAAATATAAAACATAGAAATGGGAACATAGAATGCCCACGCAAATCACACCCAGGGCGTGACAATTCTCCAATTACATTGATTGAAACAGAGGACAAAATACAAACCCTCCAACCCCAAAAAGTCTTGTGTTATACTAAACAAAATGATAAAAAAATCCAGACCACAAATTCAAATGGGCTTTTCAACATTATCCTCATCTTTGGCATATCCACTAATATTTGGAACCAAGGCCTGATCCCACCCCAATCCACAAAAGTGCAATATGCGTTAGCAGCGATCTCTGATAAATCCTCTGCAGTATCATCAACAGCAGACTCCAACATTCCTCAGTGAAAATAATGTCCTGAGCAAATGGCAAATTGTCTTCTCACTAAAATATTGTGCAACAGACCACGTATACACCCTTACTGACAAACAAACTAAGCAAAAGCAAAGTCTTCTCATGCTTTGTTGATTTCAAAAAAGCTTTTGACTCAATGTGGCAAGGTCTGCTATACAAATTGATGGAAAGCAGTGTTGGGGGGAAAGCATAATTATAATATTAATGTACACAAACAACAAGTATGCAGTTAAAATTGGCAATAAACACACAGATTTCTTTCCTCGGGGCCGTGGGGTGAGACAGGGATGCAGCTTGAGCCCCACTCTCTTCAACATACAGTGCATTCGGAAAGTATTGAGACCTCTTGAATTTTTCCACATTGTATTACGTTACAGACTTATTCTAAAGAGATTCAAAAATATTTTATACCCAGTAATGACTATGCAAAAACAGGTTTTTAGAAAAAAACTGAAATACCTTATTCACATAAATATTCAGACCCTTTGCTATGAGACTTGAAATTGAGCTCAGATGTATCCTGTCTTCAATGATTATCCTTGAGATATATCTAAAACTTGATTGGAGCCCACCTGTGGTAAATTCAATTGATTGGACATAATTTGGAAAGGCACACACTTGTCTATGTAAGGTCCCACAGAGACAGGATTGTGTCGTGTCACAAATCTGGAGAAGGGTAGCAAAACATTTCTGCAGCATTGAAGGTCCCCAAGAACACAGTGGCCTCCATCATTCTTAAATGGAAGGAGATTGGAACCATCAAGACTCTTCTGAGACCTGGCCAAACTCAGCAATCGGGGGAGAGGGACCTTGGTCAGGGAGGTGACCAAGAACCCGATGTGACAAAAACCAAATTGAGACTGCATGCAGAATTCTGCAAAACTATCCTCCTTGTATAAGGTAAATCACCAAATAATACATGCAGAATTAGGCCGATACCAGCTAATTATCAAAATCCAGAAAAGAGATGTTAAATTCTACAACCACCTAAAAGGAAGCGATTCCCAAACCTTCGTAACAAAGCCATCACCTACAGAGAGATGAACCTGGAGAAGAGTCCACTAAGCAAGATGGTCCTGGGGTTCTGTTCACAAACAGTCCCACAGAGCCCCATGACAGCAACACAATTAGACCCAACCAAATCATGAGAAAACAAAAAAATAATTACTTGACACATTGGAAAGAATTTACAAAAAAACAGAGCAAACTTGAATGCTATTTGGCCCTAAACAGAGAGCACACAGTGGCAGAATACCTGACCACTGTGACTGACCCTAAATTAAGGAAAGCTTTGACTATGTACACACTTAGTGAGCATAGCCTTGCTATTGAGAAAGGTCACCATAGGCAGACCTTGCTCTCAAGAGAAGACAGGCTATGTGCTCACTGCCCACAAAATGAGAGGAAACTGAGATTCACTTCCTAACCTTCTGCCAAATGTATGACCATATTAGAGACACATATTTCCCTCAGAATACACTGTGGCGAAATCTGCTCGGAGCCTTCACCGTGCACTGCCACTTTAAGAGCGCATGAGCAGTAAGGAAGGAGGAAATAAAGAGGGCTCATTCAGCTCTTTGGGGAGGAGCTCTTGGCTGGCGCGACAGTTTGATTGTGTGTGCTGTGCTGCAGAAGTTTTGTTTGTTTTCAGTGTTTGTAGTTTATAAAGTATTTAACTCAATCATCGGTGTGATCGCTTTAGATCGTGGTTGTTTTTGTTTGGGACCGCGCCCGTTATGGATCGCATGGATTAGTAGCAACATTGTTGCGAAGCTTTAACATACAAACCAACAAACCATCGGACAGTCAGACCGTACACCGGCAGGCCTGAAGACCACAGCTAAAATTTCTCTTTTTCTCTCTCTTTCTCTTCCCTCTCGTTCCAGTGCTTTACCCTGCAACAGACTCTATTTTTCAAATGCACTTCCCATTGAAGTTCATTAGAGCTGGACTATTATTGCCCTGCCAGAAGTATTTTTTGATGGACATTTTAGTTAAAAGGGAGGTTGCTTGCAAGTTGTGTATTGTTATGTGAACTGTATTGAGGTGAGGTGTACTAATGACATGTGGCCGAGAAGACTGTGGACATTTTTAAGGCCTTTGTTGTGTCGATGAACACCCCCCACATTCATACCCTCTGCACTCATCCACTAGGAAATAATACAGATTATTGCAAATCCTCTGTTGATGACTGGGTTCGTTCTTGTATGAAGTTACTGTTTAATTGCTCTGCCATTATTAGTATTAGTATTATTGTATGAGGTATTCTTGTTGGGGTTACCCCTGTGCTGTGATGTGGGTTTTATATGGTGTGTATTCTCTTTTATCTCCACTGGCTATCTGGTAAACAGGCTACACTCTAGGCAGTCTCTTCTGCTGATGTGTGTGGGTCTGGTAGTGGTACTCTCTCTATTCTACTCTGTTCCTTTCGGCATGGTTAATACCTGCCTGGCGCCTGAACAAAATCTTTCTTTACCCCTCTCTAATAAATACCGCTACAACACAGATCCACAAAGAATTTGAAAACAAACCCAATTTTGATAAACTCCCATATCTACTGTGTGAAATACCACATGGTGACATCACAGCTGCAAGATTTGTGACCTGTTGCCACAAGAAAGGGACAACCAGTTAAGAACAAACACCATTGCAAATACAACTCATATTTATGTTTATTTATTTTACCTTTTGTACGTTGTAGTGTTTCTCAATTGCTAAAACACTGAAACCCATTGACTGAACAAAGTTCTCAGTTGCCTGGACTCATTTAGCTAATCATCCCTTAAACCATTTCACATGGTAAAACACAGTCTGTTGTCAATACCTTAAACCATTTCACATGGTAAAACACAGTCTGTTGTCAATACCTTAAGCCATTTCACATGGTAAAACACAGTCTGTTGTCAATACCTTAAACCATTTCACATGGTAACACACAGTCTGTTGTCAATACCTTAAACCATTTCACATGGTAACACAAAGTCTGTTGTCAATACCTTGAACCATTTCACATGGTAAAACAATTTGCAGATCTCACTTAGACTTTTCAGCAAAACTCTAAACACATTCTCATTCTCAAAACACATTCTCAAAACACATTCTGCACTCTAATGCACATGTCTTCCATACTGGTAAACACAAGTGGCAACAATCAAATACAAATAGAGAATACATGTCATTGATTGAACACAACCACTCAAAATTGACTTGTTTCAAATGATGCTACACAACCAATATAAGCCAGTTCAGAGAGCAGACAGGTTGTTGAAGGTGGGAAGGAGAAAGTCTGAGAATGGATAGAAGAAACAATGTGAGAGGACGAGTGCGTATGCGAGGTGGGCGACGAGGAAGAGGAGGGCAAGAAAGAGGAAGAGGAGGACGAAGAGGAAGAGGAAGACAAAGAGTGGAAATATCTGATGAAATTCGAGCAACAGTTAAAGACCATGTTCTTGTCCATGGACTGACAATGAGGGAGGCAGGACTTAGAGTGCAACCCAATTTGAGCTGATTCTCTGTGTCCACCATAGTAAGGACATTCAGAGAAGAGAACAGGTACAGGATACTACTGTATTGTTGTTATTCGCAAATGTACTGTACTACACTATATGCAGCTGTTTCAATAGACATTTGTAAAGTTAATCACTGTATGTATTGTACTGCATGAATATGTTTTGTAACTGCACAACTACTTTATGTAGAATTACAAGGCTGCCACATGCAGGTGGAAGAACAGCTATATTCACTCAGGAGCAAGAGGCCGTTATAGTTGGCATGGTCCTTCAAGATAATACAATACGACTCAGAGAAATACAGGAACGAGTGATACAAGACAACACACACTTCCAGGGAATCGACAGCGTGAGCATTTCCACTATTGACCGTGTCCTCCATCGTAACAGGATGCGAATGAAACTAGTACACAGAGAACCTTTTGAGAGCAACTCACCAAGGGTGAAAGAACTGCGAGCTCAGTATGTGCAAGTAAGTGTACATTCAGAAACATGTACTGTAATCCAGATTGTCTACAGTACTAACGCATACTATGTGAATGACATTACTCTTCAGTACATACAATGTATGTGAATCAGAAGCCTAATTGTACTCTACAGTATAGCACTGTCTCTGTACGACTGACAAAATCCTACATACAGTGTATTGTATTTCTACACAGACAATATTTGACTTGGAATCCTTGGACAGACCTCATGAGTTCATCTTTGTCGATGAAGCAGGCTTCAATCTAACAAAGAGGAGAAGGAGAGGCCGAAACATGATTGGACAGCAGGCCATTGTTGAAGTCCCTGGTCAACGAGGTGGCAATGTCACAATCTGTGCTGCTATCAGCAACCATGGTGTTCTACATCACCATGTTACACTCGGGCCATATAACATTTTTGTCTGTAGTACAGTGCATTGTAGGCTGTATACTGTAGTACAGTGCATTGTAAGCTGTATACTGTAGTACAGTGCATTGGAGGCTGTATACTGTAGTACAGTGCATTGGAGGCTGTATACTGTAGTACAGTGCATTGGAGGCTGTATACTGTAGTACAGTGCATTGTAGGCTGTATACTGTAGTACAGTGCACTGTGGGCTGTATACTGTAGTACAGTGCATTGGAGGCTGTATACTGTAGTACAGTGCATTGGAGGCTGTATACTGTAGTACAGTGCATTGTAGGCTGTATACTGTAGTACAGTGCACTGTGGGCTGTATACTGTAGTACAGTGCATTGTAGGCTGTATACTGTAGTACAGTGCACTGTGGGCTGTATACTGTAGTACAGTGCATTGTGGGCAGTATACTGTAGTACAGTGCATTGTGGGCGGTATACTGTACAATGGACACATTGTATGGACCTGAACATTGTGCTTTCCATTTCTTAACAGTACTGACTGATCAATAGATGTTGACTGGTTGCAGGTTCATATCAACAAAGAACAAGAATTACAGTATCACAGAGACAAAGGACAGGTTTGTGAGATGCAGGGTACAGTACTGTAAAAATAGGGGTACAAGGAGGAGGAAGAACAAAAAACTAAATTGCAAAGAGCAAAGCAGAGTAGTAATTTCAGATCAATTTTGAGCTACTATGATAGAACATGTTTTCGTTCATCAAAAGACAACGACGGAAAAATATGAATATTTTTTTAGATTAAAAATGTACTTCTCCCTGAGAATTGTATGTTTTGAACAATGTGTTTTCAGTTTTATGGGGTATTGTTTACTGACTGCTTGAGAGTGTATATCATTTTGATCACTTTGTTTATGATTTGAGAGCAGTGTTTTATTTTGAACACAGGTAAAACTGTTTTGAGGCGAATGTTTCATTTTGCGAGAAGAGTCAGAGGTTATGTAAATGTTGTGTTTAATGTTCTCAGGAAATGGAGCAAGGTTTCAGAAATGGTGTTTTAGCAATTGAGAAAAACTAACTATTTGCACATTGTTACAACACTGTATATAGACACAATATGACATCTGCAATGTCTTTATTCATTTGGAACTTGTGTTTGTAATATTTACTGTTTAATTAATTTCATATCTACCTCACTTACTTTGGAAATGTTAACATGTTTCCCAAGCAGAGAGAGAGAGAGAGAGAGAGAGAGAGAGAGAGAGAGAGGACAACATACTGTATATACTGTAACTCAGGGGTCACACGCATCATAGCATGTTCCCACCCTCTGAACAAGCTCGACATGCTCCTCTCCACATGTTCTGTTCTTGCTACAACACGTACTTTACATATCTGTTGAAGATGAATTGTCACCAGGGTATAAACTACACTAGAGCCATAATGTAGTCAGACAAAGAAAAGCAGTTACATCCAAATGTTCCACTCTCTCATGGAACTTCCTGTCTTGATGGAATGCTATGCAGTCCCCTGTGTGTCTCCGTGGAAACACATTACATAGCCCGAAAATATACTTTGATTAGTCCTGTTTTCTGACTAGCTGTCATTCATGTTGAATGATGGTCGTCTAAACTGGAGCTGAGTTCCCCAAGCCTTTCCTTAGGGCAGGGTTTCCCAACATCCATCCAGGCAAGCTGATCCTAGATCTGTGGTAGAGCAGGCAAGCTGATCCTAGGTCTGTGGTAGAGCAGGCAAGCTGATCCTAGGTCTGTGGTAGAGCAGGCAAGCTGATCCTAGGTCTGTGGTAGAGCAGGCAAGCTGACCCTAGATCTGTGGTAGAGCAGGCAAGCTGATCCTAGATCTGTGGTAGAGTAGGCAAGCTGATCCTAGATCTGTGGTAGAGCAGGCAAGCTGATCCTAGGTCTGTGGTAGAGCAGGCAAGCTGATCCTAGGTCTGTGGTAGAGCAGGCAAGCTGATCCTAGATCTGTGGTAGAGCAGGCAAGCTGATCCTAGATCTGTGGTAGAGTAGGCAAGCTGATCCTAGATCTGTGGTAGAGCAGGCAAGCTGATCCTAGGTCTGTGGTAGAGCAGGCAAGCTGATCCTAGGTCTGTGGTAGAGCAGGCAAGCTGATCCTAGATCTGTGGTAGAGCAGGCAAGCTGATCCTAGATCTGTGGTAGAGTAGGCAAGCTGATCCTAGATCTGTGGTAGAGCAGGCAAGCTGATCCTAGGTCTGTGGTAGAGCAGGCAAGCTGATCCTAGGTCTGTGGTAGAGCAGGCAAGCTGACCCTAGATCTGTGGTAGAGCAGGCAAGCTGATCCTAGATCTGTGGTAGAGCAGGCAAGCTGATCCTAGACCTGTGGTAGATAAATGATTAATTACTGTGGACATGTCTGCAGGCTCTGGCATGATACAGTCATGGAAAACTAACCATTATTGAAAAGAAAGGAGAGATCAGAAACAGATAGGTGGCCAATCACATCCATCTGTTCCTTTCCTCGTGTTCCATTCATTCTCGCACCAAACCAGAGCAGTCGGCCTTTGTACCAATCATATGGCTTATACACGACTGTAGTCCCTGCAACTGTGGTACCTTGGCAGAACCAGTGGCATGTCTGAGGACAAACTGTGTGGGTGTGTTCCATGGCTGCATTTAGATAAGGCACATGTCATTAAAGCCTCCTCCTCCTATGTGAGACAGGCTAGATGATGGTAATGATCATGCCAGTCTGTCACTGTGTGGGTACCATGCAGAACAGACTGAATCCCTTCAGGATCATTAGACCCCCGCCTATCACCGCCTGGTACGGCAACTGCACCGCCTGCAACCGCCAGAGGGTGGTGCGCTCTGCCCAACGTATTACCGGGGGCAAACTACCCATCCTCCAGGACACCTACAGCACCGGATGTCACAGGAAGGCCAAAAAGATCCTCAAGGACATCAACCACCCGAGCCACTGCCTGTTCACCCCGCTATCATCCAGAAGGCGAGGTCAGTACAGGTGCATCAAAGCTGGGACCAAGAGACTGAAAAACAGCTTCTTCCATCTCAAGGCCATTAGACTGTTAAATAGCCATCACTAGCACATCAGAGGCTGCTGCCTATAGGCATAAACTAGAAATCACTGGCTACTTTAAGGAATGAAACACTAGTCACTTTAATAATGTCTACATATCTGGCATTACTCATCTCATATGTATATACTGTATTCTATACTATTCTACTGTATCTTAGTCTATGTATATACTGTATTCTATACTATTCTACTGTATCGTAGTCTATGTATTACTCATCTCATATGTATATACTGTATTCTATACTATTCTACTGTATCGTAGTCTATGTATTACTCATATCATATGTATATACTGTATTCTATACTATTCTACTGTATCTTAGTCTATGTATATACTGTATTCTATACTATTCTACTGTATCGTAGTCTATGTATTACTCATCTCATATGTATATACTGTATTCTATACTATTCTACTGTATCGTAGTGTATGTATTACTCATCTCATATGTATATACTGTATTCAATACTATTCTACAGTATATACATTTACATTTAAGTCATTTAGCAGACGCTCTTATCCAGAGCGACTTACAAATTTTGACAGTGAAAGAAATAACATTTTCAGTGCGGCCCTCCGGAACTTGCTGGGTTAGGGTTAGCTCACAGAGAAAATGAGTTTTACACCCCTGGTTTAAGGGGTCTGACTGGCAGGACATCGGAGTTACAGGGGAGGAGCTACGGGGGTTGGAGTTACCGGGGCGGGGCTACAGGGGCGGAGTTACCGGGGCGGGGCTACAGGGGAGGAGCTACAGGGGTTGGAGTTACCGGGGCGGGGCTACAGGGGCGGAGTTACCGGGGCGGGGCTACGGTGGTTGGAGTTACGGGGACGGGGCTACAGGGGCAGAGCTACAGGGGCAGAGCTACGGGGGTTGGAGTTACAGGGGCAGAGCTACAGGTGCAGAGCTACGGGGGTTGGAGTTACAGGGGCAGAGCTACAGGGGCAGAGCTACAGGGGCAGAGCTACAGGTGCAGAGCTACGGGGGTTGGAGTTACAGGGGCAGAGCTACAGGGGCAGAGCTACGGGGGTTGGAGTTACAGGGGCGGGGCTACAGGGGCAGAGCTACAGGTGCAGAGCTACGGGGGTTGGAGTTACAGGGGCAGAGCTACAGGGGCAGAGCTACGGGGGTTGGAGTTACAGGGGCGGGGCTACAGGGGTTCAGAAATGCAAAGAACAGCCCCTCTCCAGGCCTCCCCCACCTTCTCAACAACATGTTAAAAAAAAAAGTAATGGGGAAAACTCTGGACCGAGTGTGTTTTAGTGTGTGTGTGATTTAGTGTGTGTGTGTGATTTAGTGTGTGTGTGTGTGTGTGTTTTAGTGTGTGTGTTTTAGTGTGTGTGTTTTAGTGTGTGTGTTTTAGTGTGTGTGTGTGTGTGTGTTTTAGTGTGTGTGTGTTTTAGAGTGTGTGTGTTTTAGTGTGTGTGTGTGTGTGTTTTAGTGTGCGTGTGTGTTTTAGTGTGCGTGTGTGTTTTAGTGTGCGTGTGTGTGTGTTTTAGTGTGCGTGTGTGTGTGTTTTAGTGTGTGTGTGTGTTTTAGTGTGTTTTAGTGTGTGTGTGTGTTTTAGTGTGTTTTAGTGTGTGTGTTTTAGTGTGTGTGTGTGTAACAGTCCGTACCCTCTATGGTCTGGAAGGTGTCCTGTGCCCGTCCCAGCGGGGTACGGAGTTTAGACAACACTGTGAACTGCGCTGCCTCCCACACCGCCCACTGCCACAGCACGGCCTCCGTCTTCAGCAGACCCCGCGGAACACACACACCGCCACCCGCACCGGAGACACACACACCCCCTTCACGACCTGACGAGACACCCTCGCGCTTCTCCAGACGCTGACAGCTATGGTACAGACGCTCCAGCCACGGTTCTTTACTGTAGGAACTACTAGTCACTTCATGTTTACATCTGGCATTACTCATCTCATATGTATATACTGTATTCTATACTATTCTACTGTATCTTAGTCACTTAATAATGTTTAAATATCTGGCATTACTCATCTCATATGTATATACTGTATTCTATACTATTCTACAGTATATTAGTCACTTCATGTTTACATCTGGCATTACTCATCTCATATGTATATACTGTATTCTATACTATTCTACTGTATCGTAGTCTATGTATTACTCATCTCATATGTATATACTGTATTCTATACTATTCTACTGTATCTTAGTCTATGTATTACTCATCTCATATGTATATACTGTATTCTATACTATTCTACTGTATCTTAGTCTATGTATTACTCATCTCATATGTATATACTGTATTCTATACTATTCTACTGTATCTTAGTTTATGTATTACTCATCTCATAGGTATATACTGTATTCTCTACTATTCTACTGTATCTTAGTCTATGTATATACTGTATTCTATACTATTCTACTGTATCGTAGTCTATGTATTACTCATCTCATATGTATATACTGTATTAAATACTATTCTACTTTATCTTTGTCCATTCTGCTCTGACATCGCTCGTCCATATGTACAGTGCCTTGCGAAAGTATTCGGCCCCCTTGAACTTTGCGACCTTTTGCCACATTTCAGGCTTCAAACAAAGATATAAAACTGTATTTTTTGTGAAGAATCAACAACAAGTGGGACACAATCATGAAGTGGAACGACATTTATTGGATATTTCAAACTTTTTTAACAAATCAAAAACTGAAGAATTGGGCGTGCAAAATTATTCAGCCCCTTTACTTTCAGTGCAGCAAACTCTCTCCAGAAGTTCAGTGAGGATCTCTGAATGATCCAATGTTGACCTAAATGACTAATGATGATAAATACAATCCACCTGTGTGTAATCAAGTCTCCGTATAAATGCACCTGCACTGTGATAGTCTCAGAGGTCCGTTAAAAGCGCAGAGAGCATCATGAAGAACAAGAAACACACCAGGCAGGTCCGAGATACTGTTGTGAAGAAGTTTAAAGCTGGATTTGGATACAAAAATATTTCCCAAGCTTTAAACATCCCAAGGAGCACTGTGCAAGCGATAATATTGAAATGGAAGGAGTATCAGACCACTGCAAATCTACCAAGACCTGGCCGTCCCTCTAAACGTTCAGCTCATACAAGGAGAAGACTGATCAGAGATGCAGCCAAGAGGCCCATGATCACTCTGGATGAACTGCAGAGATCTACAGCTGAGGTGGGAGACTCTGTCCATAGGGCAACAGTCAGTCGTATATTGCACAAATCTGGCCTTAATGGAAGAGTGGCAAGAAGAAAGCCTTTCTTAAAGATATCCATAAAAAGTGTTGTTTAAAGTTTGCCACAAGCCACCTGGGAGACACACCAAACATGTGGAAGAAGGTGCTCTGGTCAGATGAAACCAAAATTGAACTTTTTTGGCAACAATGCAAAACGTTATGTTTGGCGTAAAAGCAACACAGCTCATCACCTTGAACACACCATCCCCACTGTCAAACATGGTGGTGGCAGCATCATGGTTTGGGCCTGCTTTTCTTCAGCTGGGACAGAGAAGATGGTTAAAATTGATGGGAAGATGGATGGAGCCAAATACAGGACCATTTTGGAAGAAAACCTGATGGAGTCTGCAAAAGACCTGAGACTGGGACGGAGATTTGTCTTCCAACAAGACAATGATCCAAAACATAAAGCAAAATCTACAATGGAATGGTTCAAAAATAAACATATCCAGGTGTTAGAATGGCCAAGTCAAAGTCCAGACCTGAATCCAATCGAGAATCTGTGGAAAGAACTGAAAACTGCTGTTCACAAATGCTCTCCATCCAACCTCACTGAGCTCGAGCTGTTTTGCAAGGAGGAATGGGAAAAAAATTCAGTCTCTCGATGTGCAAAACTGATAGAGACATACCCCAAGCGACTTACAACTGTAATCGCAGCAAAAGGTGGCGCGACAAAGTATTAACTTAAGGGGGCTGAATAATTTTGCACGCCCAATTTTTCAGTTTTTGATTTGTTAAAAAAGTTTGAAATATCCAATAAATGTCGTTCCACTTCATGATTGTGTCCCACTTGTTGTTGATTCTTCACAAAAAAATACAGTTTTATATCTTTATGTTGAAGCCTGAAATGTGGCAAAAGGTCGCAAAGTTCAAGGGGGCCGAATACTTTCGCAAGGCACTGTATATAGTCGTAATTAATTCCTACTTAGATTTGTGTGTATTGGGTATTTGTTGTGTAATTTGTCTGATATTACTTGTTAGATATTACTGAACTGTCGGAGCTAGAAGCACAAGCATTTCACTACACCCGCAATAAAATCTGCTAATCACAAGCACGTGACCAATAACATTTGATTATTGGTTGATTTGATATCAAAAGCCTAGCCTGGGCCCTAGCCTGGGTTCTAGTCTGGGTTCTAGTCTGGGTTCCAGCCTGGGTTCTAGCGTGAGTTCTAGTCTGGGTTCTAGCCTGGGTTCTAGCGTGAGTTCCAGTCTGGGTTCTAGTGTGGGTTCTAGTCTGGGTTCTAGGCTGGGTTCTAGCCTGTGTGCCAGACTGATCCTCCATCTAAAAAATATTACGTTGCTTGTTTGGCAAAACAGGGATAAAGTGAATGTCTCTGTAGCAGAAACAGACCAGCACTGCGGATAATCAATAGCCTGAGGGTTAGAGAGAGAGAGAGAGAGAGGAAGCACACATTGTATCTGTAGCCTCTACTTAGGAGCTGAGTGAGGGTAACAGCTTTGTTCTCTACACATGAACATATTCTACTCTGCCTGGTGTGGATAACTGGCCATGGGTCTGTGTGCCAAATGTCTCCCTGTGCCCTAAATAGTGCTCTTTGGGGCTTGGTAGTGCAGTACAAAGACAATAGGTTGCCATTTGGGACCATAAAACTGCATTGGGTTTATGTAACAGAGCAGAGCTGGCTGTGCTGGAGGCTTGTGGGTAATTGCGACGTCCCTGGCTGCCGTGCCAGAGAGAACACTGTGTGGGTGATTGTTGTCACGACGACTTGCCTGCTGTTGCTGGATATAAAATAGCCATGGTGCTCCTCCCTCCCCATGAGGAGGGAGGAGCACCAGATATTGTTAGCCTGTTTCTCTCTGCCTCTCCTTTTTAATGATGTCATGCTTTGCTGTACTTTCATCAGTTATGTCAGCAATGTTGCCACAGCAGGTAGTAGGAAGACAGACAATTAGATTCAACAGCAATCAATTAATAGTTGATTTATATAATTGATCATAAAACCCATCAAATACAAGAAAATAACAATGTTGGTTTTGAGTTAGAGATTAGATTTATATGATGTCATATACAGTATAGAACCTGGACAAACCAACAGAGGCATTGGAGGCCTAAGATTACTATGATGTCACATATAGAACCTGGACAAACCAACAGAGGCCTTAGATTACTATGATGTCATATATAGAACCTGGACAAACCAACAGAGGCCTTGGATTACTATGATGTCATATATAGAACCTGGACAAACCAACAGAGGCCTTGGAGGCCTTAGATTACTATGATGTCATATATAGAACCTGGACAAACCAACAGAGGCCTTGGAGGCCTTAGATTACTATGATGTCATATATAGAACCTGGACAAACCAACAGAGGCCTTAGCTTACTATGATGTCATATATAGAACCTGGACAAACCAACAGAGGCCTTGGATTACTATGATGTCATATATAGAACCTGGACAAACCAACAGAGGCCTTGGAGGCTTTAGATTACTATGATGTCATATATAGAACCCGGACAAACCAACAGAGGCCTTAGATTACTATGATGTCATATATAGAACCTGGACAAACCAACAGAGGCCTTAGATTACTATGATGTCATATATAGAACCTGGACAAACCAACAGAGGCCTTGGAGGCCTTAGATTACTATGATGTCATATATAGAACCTGGACAAACCAACAGAGGCCTTAGATTACTATGATGTCATATATAGAACCTGGACAAACCAACAGAGGCCTTAGATTACTATGATGTCATATATAGAACCTGGACAAACCAACAGAGGCCTTGGAGGCCTTAGATTACTATGATGTCATATATAGAACCTGGACAAACCAACAGAGGCCTTAGATTACTATGATGTCATATATAGAACCTGGACAAACCAACAGAAGCCTTAGATTACTATGATGTCATAAAGGTCATTCGTGTATCAGAGGGAAGTCTTCTCAACAAGCCATGAAGCTACATGGATGATTGCAATGGGAGGTGAGTTCACTTCAGGTCAGAACTGACTGCTTTAATAAACTGTTTAAACTAAATAGCTTTGACTATCCAGACAGACAAGGTGTTAGCCTATTCACCTTCTCATCAAAATGCCTGGGAATATGAAGTGTGTTTTTGTTAGTGTTTCCAGTGCACAGCAGTTTGAAGATGTACAGCGTGATCATGATAAAACATGACTGAGACACAAGAGACTGTGCTTGATGTCAGTGTTGATGGGTTGCTAAGACATTGTCTTCTAGCTGAGTTCTCTCTCAAACACACACACACACACACACACACAAGTATCTGTCTGAATTGAGAGTAGTTCAGAACATGGTCTTAGACTCCTAGCAGTGGGAAAAAGAGGCACAGAGCAGAGAGGCACAGATAAGTCAGTTGAGATGAGTCCCAGGTCCTTGTTTGTTTGTTTGTTTGTTTGTCTGTTAGACTTTGTTCTAGCTAGCTATTTGTGTAGGTAGCTATCCGTCCGTCCGTCTGTCTGTTTGTCTGAGGGTCAGTCTGTCTGAGGGTCAGTCTGCCTGAGGGTTAGTCTGTCTGAGGGTCAGTCTGTCTGAGGGTCAGTCTGCCTGAGGGTTAGTCTGTCTGAGGGTCAGTCTGCCTGAGGGTTAGTCTGTCTGAGGGTCAGTCTGTCTGAGGGTCAGTCTGTCTGAGGGTCAGTCTGCCTGAGGGTTAGTCTGTCTGAGGGTCAGTCTGTCTGAGGGTCAGTCTGCCTGAGGGTTAGTCTGTCTGAGGGTCAGTCTGCCTGAGGGTTAGTCTGTCTGAGGGTCAGTCTGTCTGAGGGTCAGTCTGTCTGAGGGTCAGTCTGCCTGAGGGTTAGTCTGTCTGAGGGTCAGTCTGCCTGAGGGTTAGTCTGTCTGAGGGTCAGTCTGTCTGAGGGTCAGTCTGTCTGAGGGTCAGTCTGTCTGAGGGTCAGTCTGTCTGAGGGTCAGTCTGTCTGTTTGTCTGAGGGTCAGTCTGTCTGAGGGTCAGTCTGTCTGAGGGTTAGTCTGTCTGAGGGTCAGTCTGCCTGAGGGTCAGTCTGTCTGAGGGTCAGTCTGCCTGAGGGTTAGTCTGTCTGAGGGTCAGTCTGCCTGAGGGTCAGTCTGTCTGAGGGTTAGTCTGTCTGAGGGTCAGTCTGTCTGAGGGTCAGTCTGTCTGAGGGTCAGTCTGTCTGAGGGTCAGTCTGTCTGAGGGTCAGTCTGCCTGAGGGTCAGTCTGTCTGAGGGTCAGTCTGTCTGAGGGTTAGTCTGTCTGAGGGTCAGTCTGCCTGAGGGTCAGTCTGTCTGAGGGTCAGTCTGCCTGAGGGTCAGTCTGTCTGAGGGTCAGTCTGTCTGTCGGTCTGAGGATGAGTCTGAGTCGTGTGAGTGGACAGTGTTGACTGCACCATGGTTAGACAATTCCTCAAGCCTAAGATTGAGACCCAAATGGCCCCTATTCCTTTTTTAGTGCACTAATAGAGATCACTGGTCAAAAGTAGTGCACTAAATAGGGAATAGGGTGATATTTGGGACTTAGACTAAGAGAATGAAGAAACCATTGTCCAAGACCATCCATTTTCGCCTCAGCCTGTCTGGTCTCTGGCATGACGACACCTTAAGCAGCACAACCAGACAGGCAGGTATCTACTCAAATCTCCCAAAACTGAAAGTGAAAAGAGGCAAAATACGGGCATTTAAAGCAGCACCTTGACACCTGCCTGCTACAGCACTGACCTTTCACCTCTTTCTGTCTGTCTCTTCTCATTGGTCACCAGTGCAGCCAATCCCAGCGGTGTTCAGGGTCAGGTGATGCCCATGGAGGAGTTGGGGTGTAGCTCAGGATGGGGGGTGAGGGTGAAGGGGGAGCAGGGGAAGAGAGAGGACAGACGGCTGGCGGGGGTGTGTGGTCTGGCTAACAGTGGTAACTCCTGCTACATGAACGCTGTGCTGCAGTGTCTCTTCTCCACCGTGCCGTTGGTGGAACACCTTCTCAGCTCAGACAAACGCTCCCAGCTGGCCAAGTAAGACCCTGTCTGTCCGTCTGCCTGTCTGCCTGTCTGTCTGTCTGTCTGTCTGTCTGTCTGTCTGTCTGTCTGTCTGTCTGTCTGCCTGTCTGTCTGTCTGAGAGTTAGTCTGTCTGTCTGCCTGTCTGTCTGTCTGAGGGTTAGTCTATCTGTCTGTCTGTCTGTCTGAGAGTTAGTCTGTCTGTCTGTTTGTCTGTCTGTCTGAGGGTTAGTCTGTCTGTCTGTCTGTCTGTCTGTCTGTCTGTCTGTCTGTCTGTCTGCCTGCCTGCCTGTCTGCCTGTCTCTCTGTATTAGATTTGTATAGTCCTTTTTACCAGGTACTCCAAGCACTTTACATTAGTTGGGGGGAAACTTACATCCTCCAATGCCTCTCCTCCTTCCTCTTCTCCTCCCTCCCATGCCACTCTTCCCCCTCCTCCTCCTCCCCCTCCCCCTCCTCCTCCTCTCCCTCCCCCTCCTCCTCCTCCCCTCCTCCTCCTCTCCCTCCCCCTCCCCCTCCTCCTCCTCTTCCAGGCGTAACAGTCCTGTAGCGGGGGTGTTTGTGCACCTCCTCCAGGAGGTGTGGCAGGGTCAGGGGGTACCAGCTTCACCTCCCCAGGGGAGATGAGGGCCTTGGTCTCCTCCCCCTGCACCCCCAGTTCAACAACCAATCACAGCAGGGGCGCCCAGGAGCTACTCCTCCTCCTGCTCAACGCCCTGCATGATGACCTCAAGAATGTACACACACACACACACACACACACACACACACACACACACACACACACACACACACACACACACACACACACACACACACACACACACACACACACACACAATCCTGCCACCACACGAATCCTTCCACACGACTCCTTCCACACGACTCCGTCCACACGACTCCGTCCACACGACTCAGTCCACACGACTCCTTCCACACGACTCCTTCCACACGACTCCTTCCACACGACTCACGACTCAGTCCACACGACTCCTTCCACACGACTCCTTCCACACGACTCCTTCCACACGACTCCGTCCACACGACTCCTTCCACACGACTCAGTCCACACGACTCCTTCCACACGACTCCGTCCACACGACTCCTTCCACACGACTCCGTCCACACGACTCCTTCCACACGACTCAGTCCACACGACTCCGTCCACACGACTCCTTCCACACGACTCCTTCCACACGAGTCCGTCCACACGGTCAAAGGCTCTGCATCATTGTCTTTCTTGATTCCCGCTCCTCAAAACCCATTGGATAGTGGATAAGTGTCAGGGGATAAGTGTCTAGGGGATAAGTGTCTAGGGGATAAGTGTCCGGGGATAAGTGTCTAGGGGATAGTGGATAAGTGTACGGGGATAAGTGTCAGGGGATAAGTGTCTAGGGAATGAGTGTCTAGGGGATAGGTGTCTAGGGGATAAGTGTCTAGGGAATGAGTGTCTAGGGGATAAGTGTCTAGGGGATAGGGGATAAGTGTCAGGGGATAAGTGTCAGGGGATAAGTGTCTAGGGAATGAGTGTCTAGGGGATAGGTGTCTAGGGGATAAGTGTCTAGGGAATGAGTGTCTAGGGGATAAGTGTCTAGGGGATAGGGGATAAGTGTCAGGGGATAAGTGTCTAGGGGATAAGTGTCTAGGGGATAAGTGTCAGGGGATAAGTGTCTAGGGAATGAGTGTCTAGGGGATAAGTGTCTAGGGGATAGGGGATAAGTGTCAGGGGATAAGTGTCTAGGGGATAAGTGTCAGGGGATAAGTGTCTAGGGAATGAGTATCTAGGGGATAAGTGTCAAGTGGATACGTGTCTAGGGGATGGTGGATAAGTGTCTAGGGGATAGGCGATACGTGTCTAGGGGATAAGTGTGTTTAGGGGATAGGGGAGAAGTGTCTAGGAGATAGGGGATAAGTGCCTAGGGGATGAGGGCTAGGGGCTGATTTGGTATTCAGACAGTGTGTTTCTCCTTTGTGTGTGTGTGTGTGTGTGTGTGTGTGTGTGTGTGTATGTGTGTGTGTGTGTATATAGAGGACCAGGCAAAAGTTTGGACACACCTACTAATTCAAGGGTTTTTCTTTATTTTTACTATTTTTTACATTGTAGAATAATAGTGAAGACATCAAAACTATGAAATAACACATACGGAATCACATCGTAACCAAAAAAGTGTTTATATTTTATATTTGAGATTCTTCAAAGTAGCCACCCTTTGCCTTGATGACAGTTGGCATTCTCTTGGCATTCTCTCAACCAGCTTCACCTAGAATGTTTTTCCAACAGTCTTTAAGGAGTTCCCACATATGCTGAGCACTTGTTGACTGCTTTTCTTTCACTCTGTGGTCCAACTCATCCCAAACCATCTCAATTGGGTTGAGGTTGGGGGATTGTGGAGGCCAGGTCATCTGATGCAGCACTCCATCACTCTCCTTCTCGGTCAAATAGCCCTTACACAGCCTGGAGGTCCTGTTGAAAAACAAATGATCCCACTAAGCACAAACCAGATGGGATGGCGTATCACTGCAGAATCCTGTGGTAGCCATGACATCCTGTAACTAATATAGCCTCTCCCAGGCCTCCTTGTGTGAGTTTCCCTGGCAACAACATTTTAATAAATCTAACCTCCCCCTGACAGCAGGAACCATCTTATCAGTAAATAAAAACTCAGAAGTGGGTTTGACCGAAACTTGACCAGTCCTCATGAGAGCCAGTTTAATCATAGCGCTTGATGCTTTTTGCGATTGCACTTGAGGAAACTTTCAAAGTTCTTGAAATGTTGACTGACCTTCATGTCTCAAATTAATGGTGGACTGTCGTTTCTCTTTGCTTACTGTTCTTGCCTTAATATGGACTTGGGTCTTTTACCAAATAGGGCTATCTTCTGTACACCACCCCTACATTGTCACAACACAACTGATTGGCTCAAATGCATTAAGGAGGAAAGAAATTCCACAAATGAACTTTTAACAAGACACACCTGTTAATTGAAATGCATTCCAGGTGACTACCTTATGAAGCTGGTTGAGAGAATGCCATGAGTGTTTAAAGCTGTCATCAAGGAGGCAAAGGGTGGCTACTTTGTAGAATCTCAAATATAAAATTTATTTTGATTTGTTTAACACTTTTGTTGATTTCCATGTGTTATTTCATAGTTTTGATGTCTTCACTAGTATTCTACAATGTGTGTGTGATTCCCTCGCTACAGAAGGGGGAGAGACATCAGACACGTTCTTCCCAGCGGTTGTGTCTGGGCAGGAAGTCGCTCAGCTCGGCGCCAGCGGACTCTACGGCGGTGACACGTCTCTTCGAGGGACAACTCAGCTACCAGATGCTGTGTCTGCGCTGCGACGGACACTCTCACAGCAACCAAGTCTTCACCATTCTGTCTCTGCCAATACCACTGGACTCATACAAGTGCTCCCTACAGGTACAACGGACCCCAATCAGACTAACACATACAGACTAACACATACAGACGAACACATACAGACTCTGCCAATACCACTGGACTCATACAAGTGCTCCCTACAGGTACAACGGACCCCAATCAGACTAAACACATACAGACTAACACATACAGACTAACACATACAGACTAACACATACAGACTAAACACATACAGACTAAACACATACAGACTAAACACATACAGACTAAACACATACAGACTAAACACATACAGACTAAACACATACAGACTCTGCCAATACCACTGGACTCATACAAGTGCTCCCTACAGGTACAACGGACCCCAATCAGACTAAACACATACAGACTAACACATACAGACTAACACATACAGACTAACACATACAGACTAAACACATACAGACTAAACACATACAGACTAAACACATACAGACTAAACACATACAGACTAAACACATACAGACTAAACACATACAGACTCTGCCAATACCACTGGACTCATACAAGTGCTCCCTACAGGTACAACGGACCCCAATCAGACTAAACACATACAGACTAACACATACAGACTAACACATACAGACTAACACATACAGACTAAACACATACAGACTAAACACATACAGACTAAACACATACAGACTAAACACATACAGACTAAACACATACAGACTCTGCCTATACTACTGGACTCATACAAGTTCTCCCTACAGGTACAACGGACTAACACATAAACACAGAGACGAGCCAGCAACCACACGTCTCTCTTCTCCCTCCTGTAGGACTGCCTGTCGCTGTTCTTCCAGCAGAGTACGTTGACGTGTGGAGATCAGAAGTTGTGTCCAGAGTGTGGAGTGAAGAGAGACACAGCTGTCCTCACCAGCATGGCCAAACCACCGGAGATCCTGGTGCTGCACCTCAAACGGTGGGAAGCTGACAGCACATAGATGACCACTGTTGGTGCATAGACTTAACACAGACAAACATATTGGTGCTGATGGAAACTGCTTGCTTTGAAGTTGTACAACTGAATGCATTCAACTGAAACGTGTCTTCTGTATTGAACCCCTCTGAATCAGAGAGGTGCGGGAGGCTGCCATAATTGACATCCGTGGCGCCTGGGGAACAGTGGGCTAACTGCCTTGTTCAGGGGCAGAAAGACAGAATTTCACCTTGTCAGCTCGGGGATTTGATCCAGCAACCTTTCGGTTACTGTCCCAACTCTCTAACCACTAGGCTACCTGCTGGTTACTGGCCCTACTCTCTAATCACTAGGCTACCTGCTGGTTACTGGCCCAACTCTCTAACCACTAGGCTACCTGCTGGTTACTGGCCCAACTCTCTAACCACGAGGCTACCTGCTGGTTACTGGCCCAACTCTCTAACCACTAGGCTACCTGCTGGTTACTGGCCCAACTCTCTAACCACGAGGCTACCTGCTGGTTACTGGCCCAACTCTCTAACCACTAGGCTACCTGCTGGTTACTGGCCCAACTCTCTAATCACTAGGCTACCTGCTGGTTACTGTCCCAACTCTCTAACCACGAGGCTACCTGCTGGTTACTGGCCCAACTCTCTAATCACTAGGCTACCTGCTGGTTACTGGCCCACCTCTCTAACCAATAGGCTACCTGCTGGTTACTGGCCCAACTCTCTAACCACGAGGCTACCTGCTGGTTACTGGCCCAACTCTCTAATCACGAGGCTACCTGCTGGTTACTGGCCCAACTCTCTAATCACTAGGCTACCTGCTGGTTACTGGCCCAACTCTCTAACCACTAGGCTACCTGCTGGTTACTGGCCCAACTCTCTAACCACTAGACTACCTGCTGGTTACTGGCCCAACTCTCTAACCACTAGACTACCTGCTGGTTACTGGCCCAACTCTCTAACCACTAGGCTACCTGCTGGTTACTGGCCCAACTCTCTAACCACTAGACTACCTGCTGGTTACTGGCCCAACTCTCTAACCACGAGGCTACCTGCTGGTTACTGGCCCAACTCTCTAACCACTAGGCTACCTGCTGGTTACTGGCCCAACTCTCTAACCACTAGGCTACCTGCTGGTTACTGGCCCAACTCTCTAACCACGAGGCTACCTGCTGGTTACTGGCCCAACTCTCTAACCACGAGGCTACCGGCTGGTTACTGGCCCAACTCTCTAACCACTAGGCTACATATCGGTTACTGGCCCAACTCTCTAACCACTAGGCTACATATCGGTTACTGGCCCAACTCTCTAACCACGAGGCTACCGGCCGCCCCTATAGTACAGCTTCCTCCGTATTCGGCTCAAACCGAGGCTCCAACCCAAGCGGTTTTCCTTTGCTATCAGCCCACGTGACCTTCTGGAGCGTCTGGCCATTCTGCTCCATGTGGAACGCTTTCTTATCGCTGGTGCAAGTGGGGACACTTCAGTCTGAGGAGCATCCTCATGTTTTAATCACAGTAACATGTAACCCCTAACGAGAGGTCCATGTAACCCCTAACTAGAGGTCCCTGTAACCCCTAACTAGAGGTCCCTGTAACCCCTAACTAGAGGTCCCTGTAACCCCTAACTAGAGGTCCCTGTAACCCCTAACTAGAGGTCCCTGTAACCCCTAACTAGAGGTCCCTGTAACCCCTAACTAGAGGTCCCTGTAACCCCTAACGAGAGGTCCCTGTAACCCCTAACTAGAGGTCCCTGTAACCCCTAACGAGAGGTCCCTGTAACCCCTAACGAGAGGTCCCTGTAACCCCTAACTAGAGGTCCCTGTAACCCCTAACTAGAGGTCCCTGTAACCCCTAACGAGAGGTCCCTGTAACCCCTAACTAGAGGTCCCTGTAACCCCTAACTAGAGGTCCCTGTAACCCCTAACGAGAGGTCCCTGTAACCCCTAACGAGAGGTCCCTGTAACCCCTAACTAGAGGTCAATGTAACCCCTAACTAGAGGTCAATGTAACCCCTAACTAGAGGTCAATGTAACCCCTAACTAGAGGTCAATGTAACCCCTAACTAGAGGTCCCTGTAACCCCTAACTAGAGGTCAATGTAACCCCTAACTAGAGGTCAATGTAACCCCTAACTAGAGGTCAATGTAACCCCTAACTAGAGGTCAATGTAACCCCTAACTAGAGGTTCCTGTAGCCCCTAACTAGAGCTCCCTGTAACCCCTAACTAGAGGTCCATGTAACCCCTAACTAGAGGTCCCTGTAACCCCTAACTACAGGTCCCTGTAACCCCTAACTACAGGTCCCTGTAACCCCTAACTACAAGTTCCTGTAACCCCTAACTACAGGTCCATGTAACCCCTAACTAGAGGTCCCTGTAACCCCTAACTAGAGGTCCCTGTAACCCCTAACTAGAGGTCAATGTAACCCCTAACTAGAGGTCAATGTAACCCCGAACTAAAGGTCAATGTAACCCCTAACTAGAGGTCCATGGCAGTAATAATGTAACACCTCATTATAAATCAGCTTTACCTCTGCTGCAGCTGCTGTCATGCATCTCAATGAGACAAACCTGTAGAAATAACAGAACCTGTGTGACATTCCAGTTTTGGTTGCCATGGGAGTGAGAAGAGGAAGTTGAGGACCAATGTGTTGTTCTCATTGGACAGTTTAGACCTAAACCCCTTCCTGTCCAGACCCTCAGCCAATCACACCAGCTACTCTCTCTACGCAGTGGTGGTGAGTTTCTGCACACACACACACACACACACACACACACACACACACACCACTGAGGGGAGGACAGCTCATTATAATGGCTGTGACGGAGCAGATGGAACGGCTTCAAACTCATGGAAACGTGTATTTGATTCCATTCCACCATTACCACGAGCCTGTCCTCCCCAATTACGGAGCCACCAGCCTCCTGGGATACACTCACCCATACAGAAAGACATGCATGCACCTACACACACACACGCACATACATGATGCTCCTGTCCGGAAAAACACACAGCCAACCATGAACACATGAATCCGCCGGTGTGTGTCTTCACCCCCGTCCAGAACCACACAGGAGACCTAGACATGGGTCACTACACGGCCCTGTGCCACAGTACCCTGTCCAGCAGCTGGCACCACTTCGACGACACGGCCGTGAGCGAGGTAGTGGACTTCTTGGTGCAGTCTCCTAACGCCTACATCCTGCTGTACAGCCGTCAACCCTTCCACAGGCCCAGCATACCCCGGATCTGACCCAACATACCCCGGATCTGACCCACCACAGACCCACCCTACCCCGGATCTGACCCAACATACCCCGGATCTGACCCACCACAGGCCCAACATACCCCGGATCTGACCCACCACAGACCCACCCTACCCCGGATCTGACCCACCACAGGCCCAGCATACCCCGGATCTGACCCACCACAGACCCACCCTACCCCGGATCTGACCCACCACAGACCCAGCATACCCCGGATCTGACCCACCACAGGCCCAACATACCCCGGATCTGACCCACCACAGACCCACCCTACCCCGGATCTGACCCACCACAGACCCACCCTACCCGGGTCTGACCCACCACAGACCCACCCTACCCCGGATCTGACCCAACATACCCCGGATCTGACCCACCACAGGCCCAACATACCCTGGATCTGACCCACCACAGACCCACCCTACCCCGGATCTGACCCACCACAGGCCCAGCATACCCCGGATCTGACCCACCACAGACCCACCCTACCCCGGATCTGACCCACCACAGACCCACCCTACCCCGGATCTGACCCACCACAGACCCAGCATACCCCGGATCTGACCCACCACAGGCCCAACATACCCCGGATCTGACCCACCACAGACCCACCCTACCCCGGATCTGACCCACCACAGACCCACCCTACCCCGGGTCTGACCCACCACAGGCCCAACATACCCCAGATCTGACCCACCACAGACCCACCCTACCCCGGATCTGACCCACCACAGGCCCAACATACCCCGGATCTGACCCACCACAGACCCACCCTACCCCGGATCTGACCCACCACAGACCCACCCTACCCCGGATCTGACCCACCACAGGCCCAACATACCCCAGATCTGACCCACCACAGACCCACCCTACCCCGGATCTGACCCACCACAGGCCCAACATACCCCGGATCTGACCCACCACAGACCCACCCTACCCCGGATCTGACCCACCACAGACCCAGCATACCCCGGATCTGACCCACCACAGACCCACCCTACCCCGGATCTGACCCACCACAGGCCCAACATACCCCGGATCTGACCCACCACAGGCCCAACATACCCCGGATCTGACCCACCACAGACCCAGCATACCCCGGATCTGACCCACCACAGACCCACCTTACCCCGGATCTGACCCACCACAGACCCACCCTACCCCAGATCTGACCCACCACAGACCCACCCTACCCCGGATCTGACCCACCACAGACCCACCCTACCCCGGATCTGACCCACCACAGACCCAACATACCCCAGATCTGACCCAACATACCCCGGATCTGACCCACCACAGACCCACCCTACCCCGGATCTGACCCACCACAGGCCAAAAACATAGGATCAGTCCCCAGGATCCAACTAGGACCCGTGCTCTCCTAGCCACTACTCATTCCACAATTTACCACGGCTCTAGGCCCAGCATATCCTCTAACTGGGACCCACCACAGGCCCAACTTACCACGGCTCTAGGCCCAGCATATCCTCTAACTGGGACCCACCACAGGCCCAACTTACCACGGCTCTAGGCCCAGCATATCCTCTAACTGGGACCCACCACAGACAGGCCCAACTTACCACGGCTCTAGGCCCAGCATATCCTCTAACTGGGACCCACCACAGACAGGCCCAACTTACCACGGCTCTAGGCCCAGCATATCCTCTAACTGGGACCCACCACAGACCCAATTTACCACGGCTCTAGGCCCAGCATATCCTCTAACTGGGACCCACCACAGGCCCAACTTACCACGGCTCTAGGCCCAGCATATCCTCTAACTGGGACCCACCACAGACCCAACTTACCACGGCTCTAGGCCCAGCATATCCTCTAACTGGGACCCACCACAGACCTAACTTACCACGGCTCTAGGCCCAGAATATCCTCTAACTGGGACCCACCACAGACCCAACTTACCACGGCTCTAGGCCCAGCATATCCTCTAACTGGGACCCACCACAGACCCAACTTACCACGGCTCTAGGCCCAGCATATCCTCTAACTGGGACCCACCACAGGCCCAACTTACCAAGGCTCTAGGCCCAGCATATCCTCTAACTGGGACCCACCACAGGCCCAACTTACCAAGGCTCTAGGCCCAGCATATCCTCTAACTGGGACCCACCACAGGCCCAACTTACCAAGGCTCTAGGCCCAGCATATCCTCTAACTGGGACCCACCACAGGCCCAACTTACCAAGGCTCTAGGCCCAGCATATCCTCTAACTGGGACCCACCACAGGCCCAACTTACCAAGGCTCTAGGCCCAGCATATCCTCTAACTGGGACCCACCACAGGCCCAATTTACCACGGCTCTAGGCCCAGGATATCCACTAACTGGGACCCACCACAGACCCAGCATACCCTGGATCAGACCCACCACAGGCCCAGCATAACCCGGATCTGACCCACCACAGGCCCACCCCTACCCCAGATCTGACCCACCACAGACCCAACATAACCCGGATCTGACCCACCACAGACCCAGCATACCCCAGATCTGACCCACCACAGACCCAACATACCCCAGATCTGACCCACCACAGACCCAGCATAACCCGGATCTGACCCACCACAGGCCCACCCTACCCCAGATCTGACCCACCACAGACCCAACATACCCCAGATCTGACCCACCACAGACCCAACATAACCCGGATCTGACCCACCACAGACCCAACATACCCCAGATCTGACCCACCACAGACCCAACATAACCCGGATCTGACCCACCACAGACCCAACATAGCCCGGATCTGACCCACCACAGGCCAAAAACATAGGATCAGTCCCCAGGATCCAACTAGGACCCGTGCTCTCCTAGCCACTACTCATTCCACAACTTACCATGGCTCTAGGCCCAGCAAATCCTCTCACTGGGACCCACCACAGACCCAGCATACCACGGATCTGACCCACCACAGACCCAACATACCCCGGATCTGACCCACCACAGGCCCAACATACCCCAGATCTGACCCAACATACCCCAGATCTGACCCAACATACCCCAGATCTGACCCAACATACCCCAGATCTGACCCAACACACCCCAGATCTGACCCAACACACCCCAGATCTGACCCAACATACCCCAGATCTGACCCAACACACCCCAGATCTGACCCAACACACCCCAGATCTGACCCAACATACCCCAGATCTGACCCAACATACCCCAGATCTGACCCAACATACCCCAGATCTGACCCAACACAGGCCCAACTTACCACGGCTCTAGGCCCAGCATATCCACTAACGGGGACCCACCGCAGACCCAACTTACCACGGCTCTAGGCCCAGCATATCCTCTAACTGGGACCCAACACAGACCCAATTTACCACGGCTCTAGGCCCAGCATATCCTCTAACTGGGACCCACCACAGGCCCAACTTACCACGGCTCTAGGCCCAGCATATCCTCTAACTGGGACCCACCACAGGCCCAACTTACCCATCATGCCCTACATCTGACACATCACACGGCCAAAAATATACCGTGGCTCTGATCAAGACCCAGACTGGTAGAGCCCACAGCTAAACCCCAAAATGCCAACCAGCCTCTCGTCTAGCCCCATACCCTGTTCATGTTTGCAGATCTGAGGGAATTGGTTAGGTGATGGCTCCATTTTACTGTCCAACGAGCTTAGTGAAGCTTCCTCCCACCCAATTAGGTGGGCTTGGGTTGAAGGGCTTGGGGGTGGGTCCAGAACTTGACAGACCAACCTGCAGAAGGAGCTGGGTGAACTATCAGAAAATCCTTCTGGAGTGTACTGGACACAGAGACAAATTGGGTTCTGGGTGTTTTTTTTTGTAATTCTTCAATAAAACATGAATGAACTCAAGGCAACATGAATGAAATGTGAATGAAAGCAGGTTACCATGGATACCCAGAGACACCAAATGGAACTGTTCAGACGATGTAACGTTCACAGAACGTCCTGATAGAAATGTATCACGTAGAACAGAGGTGATCGTCTTTCAGACAGGATAGGGAATCGTGCCAGATCTATTCATTCCATTTCTACATGCAACAGTCACAGATCGTTTCCCATCCCTGTATCCACCCCAGGTAAACTACTACTAGGAAGATAGTACCGTGATCCTCTGTAGTTCAGTTGATAAGAGCATGATGCTTGCAACGGCCAGGACAGTGGGTTCAAATCCCGGGATGACCCATACTTAAAAATGTGTATGCACGCATGACTGTTAGTCACTTAGGATAAAAGTGTCTGCTTAATGGAAAACGTATATTACTGGGATCCAGACGGCACCAATATAATAGATCTAGTGCCATCTAGTGGCAGAGAGGTATAATGACATGCAGCACCAGGTTGTCTGCTTTATTTGGAAGATTTGAATAAATAGCTACATTTTTCTATGTTTGAGGTTAATACAAGTGTTATTGGAAAATGAGAAAATCAATCAACATACAACACAAGAAAATAAGAAATACATTAGAATGATTTCATGGCAGAAAATGCTTTTCAGAGAGACATCTTAAGTGATTTCTATTTTTGTAATTTTTAAGATGTCTATTAATCTTCCCCTAGAGGGCTACTGGGCCAGTATTCATTAACTGTCTCAGAGGGCTGATCTAAGATCAGTTTTGCCTTTTGGATAATAATGAATACGATTATATGGAGAGGGGTGACCTGATCCAGGATCAGTACTCCTGCTACAAGACAGGCCCTGAAGTGTGATTTGTGCTTCCTCCAGACAATCTGTGAGGACTTTGATGTTGCTCCTAACCGCTGCGCTAGGTTCAGATCTATCTACGTTTCCTTTATGGAAACAGTTAAGATTTGGGATAAAGTTACCTGATCCTAGATCTGTGGTAAGAAGAAACCTACCTTGAGTGATCTATCTTCAGAATGCATCCCAAATGGCACCCTGGGGTTTCAATAGACACCCAAAGGGTTCCGTTCAAAAGTAGTGCACTATGTAGGGAATAGGGTGCCAAGGCCCTGGTCAAAAGAAGTGCACTATGTAGGGAATAGGGTGCCAAGGTCCTGGTCAAAAGTATTGCACTATGTAGGGAATAGGGTGCCAAGGCCCTGGTCAAAAGTATTGCACTATGTAGGGAATAGGGTGCCAAGGTCCTGGTCAAAAGTATTGCACTATGTAGGGAATAGGGTGCCAAGGTCCTGGTCAAAAGTAGTGCACTATGTAGGGAATAGGGTGCCAAGGTCCTGGTCAAAAGTAGTGCACTATGTAGGGAATAGGGTGCCATAGGGCTCTGGTCAAAAGTAGTGCACTATGTAGGGAATAGGGTGCCATAGGGCTCTGGCCAAAAGTAGTGCACTATGTAGGGAATAGGGTGCCAAGGCCCTGGTCAAAAGTAGTGCACTATGTAGGGAATAGGGTGCCAAGGCCCTGGTCAAAAGTATTGCACTATGTAGGGAAGAGGGTGCCAGGGTCCTGGTCAAAAGTAGTGCACTATGTCGGGAATAGGGTGCCAAGGTCCTGGTCAAAAGTATTGCACTATGTCGGGAATAGGGTGCCATTTGGGTTTTAACCTTAGAAATCATTTGGCTCCAATGTTCACGTGATGTTGTAACACAATCTTGGGATTGTTGTGATGTTGTAACACAATCATGGGACTGTTGTGATGTTGTAACAAAATCTTGGGACTGTTGTGATGTTGTAACACAATCATGGGACTGTTGTGATGTTGTAACATAATCTTGGGACTGTTGTGATGTTGTAACACAATCATGGGACTGTTATTTATTTTACCTTTATTTAACTAGGCAAGTCAGTCAAGAACAAATTCTTATTTTCAATGACGGCCTACCGGGGAACAGTGGGTTAACTGCCTGTTCAGGGGCAGAACGACAGATTTGATCTTGCAACCTTTTGGTTACTAGTCCAACACTCTAACCACTAGGCTACCCTGCCGCCTCTACACTCTAACCACTAAGCTACCTGCTGGTTACTAGTCCAGCACTAACCACTAGGCTACCTGCTGGTTACTAGTCCAACACTCTAACCACTAGGCTACCTGCTGGTTACTAGTCCAACACTCTAACCACTAGGCTACCTGCTGGTTACTAGTCCAACACTCTAACCACTAGGCTACCTGCTGGTTACTAGTCCAACACTCTAACCACGAGACTACCTGCTGGTTACTAGTCCAACACTCTAACCACTAGGCTACCCTGCTGGTTACTAGTCCAACACTCTAACCACTAGGCTACCTGCTGGTTACTAGTCCAACACTCTAACCACGAGACTACCTGCTGGTTACTAGTCCAACACTCTAACCACTAGGCTACCCTGCTGGTTACTAGTCCAACACTCTAACCACTAGGCTACCTGCTGGTTACTAGTCCAACACTCTAACCACTAGGCTACCCTGCCGCCCCTACACTCTAACCACTAGGCTACCTGCTGGTTACTAGTCCAACACTCTAACCACTAGGCTACCTGCTGGTTACTAGCCCAACACTCTAACCACTAGGCTACCTGCTGGTTACTAGTCCAACACACTAACCACTAGGCTACCTGCTGGTTACAAGTCCAACACTCTAACCACTAGGCTACCTGCTGGTTACTAGCCCAACACTCTAACCACTAGGCTACCTGCTGGTTACTAGTCCAACACACTAACCACTAGGCTACCTGCTGGTTACAAGTCCAACACTCTAACCACTAGGCTACCTGCTGGTTACTAGTCCAACACTCTAACCACTAGGCTACCTGCTGGTTACTAGTCCAACACTCTAACCACTAGACTACCTGCTGGTTACTAGTCCAACACTCTAACCACTAGGCTACCTGCTGGTTACTAGTCCAACACTCTAACCACTAGGCTACCTGCTGGTTACTAGTCCAACACTCTAACCACGAGACTACCTGCTGGTTACTAGTCCAACACTCTAACCACTAGGCTACCTGCTGGTTACTAGTCCAACACTCTAACCACTAGGCTACCTGCTGGTTACTAGTCCAACGTTCTAACCACTAGGCTACCTGCTGGTTACTTGTCCAACACTCTAACCACTAGGCTACCTGCTGGTTACTAGTCCAACACTAACCACTAGACTACCTGCTGGTTACTAGTCCAACACTAACCACTAGGCTACCTGCTGGTTACTAATCCAACACTAACCACTAGGCTACCTGCTGGTTACTAGTCCAACACTCTAACCACTAGGCTACCTGCTGGTTACTAGTCCAACACTCTAACCACTAGGCTACCTGCTGGTTACTAGTCCAACACTCTAACCACTAGGCTACCCTGCCGCCCCTACACTCTAACCACTAGGCTACCCTGCCACCCCTACACTCTAACCACTAGGCTACCTGCTGGTTACTAGTCCAACACTCTAACCACTAGGCTACCCTGCCGCCCCTACACTCTAACCACTAGGCTACCTGCTGGTTACTAGTCCAACACTCTAACCACTAGCCTACCCTGCCGCCCCTACACTCTAACCACTAGGCTACCTGCTGGTTACTAGTCCAACACTCTAACCACTAGGCTACCTGCTGGTTACTAGCCCAACACTCTAACCACTAGCCTACCTGCTGGTTACTAGCCCAACACTCTAACCACTAGGCTACCTGCTGGTTACTGGTCCCACACTCTAACCACTAGGCTAACTTGCTGGTTACGAGTCCAACGCTCTAACCACTAGGCTACCTGCTGGTTACTAGTCCAACACTCTAACCACTAGGCTACCTGCTGGTTACTAGTCCAACACTCTAACCACTAGGCTACCTGCTGGTTACTAGTCCAACACTCTAACCACTAGGATACCTGCTGGTTACTAGTCCAACACTAACCACTAGGCTACCTGCTGGTTACTAGTCCAACGCTCTAACCACTAGGCTACCCTGCCGCCCCTACGCTCTAACCACTAGGCTACCTGCTGGTTACTGGTCCCACACTCTAACCACTAGGCTCACTTGCTGGTTATGAGTCCAATGCTCTAACCACTAGGCTACCTGCTGGTTACTAGTCCAACACTCTAACCACTAGGCTACCTGCTGGTTACTAGTCCAACACTCTAACCACTAGGCTACCTGCTGGTTACTAGTCCAACACTCTAACCACTAGGCTACCTGCTGGTTACTAGTCCAACACTCTAACCACTAGGCTACCTGCTGGTTACTAGTCCAACACTCTAACCACTAGGCTACCTGCTGGTTACTAGTCCAACACTCTAACCACTAGGCTACCTGCTGGTTACTAGTCCAACACTCTAACCACTAGGCTACCTGCCGCCCCTACACTCTAACCACTAGGCTACCCTGCCGCCTCTACACTCTAACCACTAGGCTACCCTGCCGCCTCTACACTCTAACCACTAGGCTACCCTGCCGCCCTACACTCTAACCACTAGGCTACCCTGCCCCGCCCCTACACTCTAACCACTAGGCTACCCTGCTGCCCCTCCACCTAACCACTAGGCTACCCTGCCGCCTCTACACTCTAACCACTAGGCTGCCACCCTGCGCCTCTACACTCTAACCACTAGGCTACCCTGCCACCACGTTATGATGTAGCAAAATAATCTTGGGAATGTTGTCACCCCCTCCCTTCTCTACCTCCCCAGCCAGCTCCTTCTCTACCTCCCCCAGCCAACCTCCTTCCCTCCCTTCTCTACCTCCCCCAGCCAGCTCCCTTCTCTACCTCCCCCAGCCAGCCCCCTTCTCTACCTCCACATACTGAACGTTGTGCTTTAACCTAGACCCCCAGCCAGCCCCCTTCCCTCCCTCCACATACT
>NC_088213.1:8493359-8530722 GCF_036934945.1 Oncorhynchus masou masou | reverse complement strand
TACGTCCTCCCTGTTTACGTCCTCCCTGTTTACGTCCTCCCTGTTCTCCGTCCTCCTGTTTACGTCCTCCCTGTTTCCACGTCCTCCTGTTTACGTCCTCCCTGTTTCGGTCCTCCCGTCCCTGTTTACATCCTCCTGTTTCGGCGTCCTCCCTGTTTTACGTCCTCCTGTTACGTCCTCCCTGTTTACATCCTCCCTGTTTACGTCCTCCTGTTTACATCCTCCCTGTTTACGTCCTCCCTGTTTACGTCCTCCTGTTTACGTCCTCCTGTTTACGTCCTCCCTGTTTACGTCCTCCTGTTTACATCCTCCTGTTTACATCCTCCTGTTTACATCCTCCTGTTTACATCCTCCCTGTTTACATCCTCCCTGTTTACATCCTCCCTGTTTACATCCCCTCCCCTGTTTACGTCCTCCTGTTTACATCCTCCCTGTTTACGTCCTCCTGTTTACATCCTCCCTGTTTCGTCCTCCTGTTTCGTCCTCCCTGTTTCGTCCTCCTGTTTACATCCTCCTGTTTACATCCTCCTGTTTACATCCTCCTGTTTACATCCTCCCTGTTTACATCTCCCTGTTTACATCCTCCTCCCTGTTTACGTCCTCCTGTTTACATCCTCCCTGTTTACATCCTCCCTGTTTACATCCTCCTGTTTACATCCTGTTTACATCCTCCCTGTTTACATCCTCCCTGTTTACATCCTCCCTGTTTACATCCTCCCTGTTTACGTCCTCCCTGTTTACGTCCTCCCTGTTTACATCCTCCCTGTTTACATCCTCCCTGTTTACGTCCTCCCTGTTTACATCCTCCCTGTTTACGTCCTCCCTGTTTACATCATCCCTGTTTACAACCTCCCTGTTTACAACCTCCCTGTTTACAACCTCCCTGTTTACGTCCTCCCTGTTTACGTCCTCCCTGTTTACAACCTCCCTGTTTCACGTCCTCCCTGTTTACGTCCTCCTGTTTACGTCCTCCTGTACACATCCTCTGTTTACATCCTCCCTGTTTACATCCTCCCTGTTCGTCCTCCTGTTTCGTCCTCCTGTTTACGTCCTCCCTGTTTCGTCCTCCCGTCCTCCTGTTTACGTCCTCCCTGTTTATCCGTCGGCACCTCCCTGTTTACGTCCTCCCTGTTTACGTCCTCCCTGTTTACGTCTCTCCCTGTTTCGTCCTCCTGTTTACGTCCTCCCTGTTTACGTCCTCCTGTTTACATCCTCCTGTTTACGTCCTCCTGTTTACGTCCTCCTGTTTCACGTCCTCCTGTTTACATCCTCCCTGTTTACATCCTCCTGTTTACATCCTCCTGTTTACATCCTCCCTGTTTACATCCTCCCTGTTTACATCCTCCCTGTTTACATCCTCCTGTTTACATCCTCCTGTTTACATCCTCCTGTTTACATCCTCCTGTTTACATCCTCCCTGTTTACATCCTCCTGTTTACATCCTCCCTGTTTACATCCTCCTGTTTACATCCTCCCTGTTTACATCCTCCTGTTTACATCCTCCTGTTTACATCCTCCCTGTTTACATCCTCCTCCCTGTTTACATCCTCTCTGTTTCGTCCTCCTGTTTACGTCCTCCCTGTTCGTCCTCCCTGTTTACGTCCTCCCTGTTTCGTCCTCCCACGTCCTCCCTGTTTACGTCCTCCTGTTTCGTCCCCCTGTTTACATCCTCCTGTTTACGTCCTCCTGTTTACATCCTCCTGTTTACATCCTCCTGTTTACATCCTCCTGTTTACATCCTCCCTGTTTACATCCTCCTGTTTACATCCTCCCTGTTTACTCCCTGTTTACATCCTCCTGTTTACATCCTCCCTGTTTACATCCTCCCTGTTTACATCCTCCCTGTTTACATCCTCCTGTTTACATCCTCCTGTTTACATCCTCCTGTTTACATCCTCCCTGTTTACATCCTCCCTGTTTACATCCTCCCTGTTTACATCCTCCTGTTTACATCCTCCTGTTTACATCCTCCCTGTTTACATCTTCCATGTTTACAACCCCCTGTTTACATCCTCCCTGTTTACATCCTCCTGTTTACATCCTCCCTGTTTACAACCTCCCTGTTTACATCCTCCCTGTTTACAACCTCCTGTTTACATCCTCCCTGTTTACATCCCCCTGTTTACATCCCCCTGTTTACATCCCCCCTGTTTACATCCCCCTGTTTACATCCTCCCTGTTTACATCCTCCCTGTTTACATCCTCCCGTTTACATCCTCCCGTTTACATCCTCCCCGTTTGCATCCTCCCGTTTACATCCTCCCCGTTTACATCCTCCCCGTTTACATCCTCCCAGGTTTACATCCTCCCAGGTTTACATCCTCCCTGTTTACATCCTCCCTGTTTACATCCTCCCGTTTACATCCTCCCTGTTTACATCCTCCCTGTTTACATCCTCCTGTTTACATCCTCCCTGTTTACATCCTCCCTGTTTACAACCTCCCTGTTTACATCCTCCCCTGTCGGCACCTCCCCTGTCGGCACCACCCCTGTCGGCACCACCCCTGTCGGCACCACCCCTGTCGGCACCTCCCCTGTCGGCACCTCCCCTGTCGGCACCACCCCTGTCGGCACCACCCCTGTCGGCACCACCCCTGTTCGGCACCACCCCTGTGTACACCAGTTGTCGACACCACCCCTGTCGACACCACCCCTGTCAGCACCAGTTGTTGTGGTTGAGAGTTGGTCCTTTAAGATGCTGTGGTCTCAGTTGTAATGTTCTGTGTTCTAGGTAAAAGAGCAGAAGGAGCTGAAAAATGTAACTTCAAAAGGTAAGGATGGTGACCAGCAAACTGACTCAAATGCTTTTTCAAAGGTTTCAGAATTTGAGGTAATACGAAGTTATGACATGAATATAAGTTGTTTTACACAACAGGTTGATGTTTATTGATTTATCCATATTTTATTATCCCCTCTGTACCTACCTCCCTCCGTACCTCCCTCCCTCCGTACCTCTCTCCCTCCCTCCGTACCTCCCTCCCTCCGTATCTCCCTCCCTCCCTCTCTCCGTACCTCCCTCTCTCCGTACCTCCCTCTCTCCGTACCTCCCTCTCTCCGTACCTCCCTCTCTCCGTACCTCCCTCTCTCCGTACCTCCCTCTCTCCGTACATCCCTCTCTCCGTACCTCCCTCCGTACCTCCCTCCCTCCCTCCGTACCTCCCTCCCTCCCTACCTCCCTCTCTCCGTACCTCCCTCCCTCTGTACCTCCCTCTCTCCGTACCTCCCTCCCTACCTCCCTCCCTCTGTACCTCCCTAGCTGCGGTGTCAGCAGGAGGGATCACAGCAGAGGGGTTGTTCAAGATGATGAGGGACCAGGCCATTACGGTGATTGTGATGGACGCCCGCTGCCTCCGAGACTTCCAGGACTCACAGATCCAGGTCCCCACCCAGACTGTCATCAGTGTCCCAGAGGAGGCTATCAACCCTGGGTACGGAGGGAGCGATGGGGCGGAGGGTTTTATGGTTGATCCAGGTCTCCGCTCTGACCATGCCCAAATAAATGTATTAAAAATGACTAATAATCACTACGGGCTACAAGCGGTCTTCTCTGGGGCCACATTCAGCCCGTGGGCCGTGTGTTGTGCACCCCTGCACAGGGTAACAGGTCATGATTCTGTTCTCACAGCATCACAGTGAACCAGATTGAGGCCAATCTACCTGATGCGTCCAGAGAGACGTGGAAGAGACGGGGGTTCGTAGATTACATCATCCTACTGGACTGGTTCAGCTCTGTTACAGACCTCAAACTGGGAAGCACCTTACAAAGCCTCAAAGATGCTCTCTACAAGGTAACATAGCGTAGGAATGTGTGTTCCCTGCAATGCTTCCTCAGTCAGTGTGTTTCCATTGTGGTAATGTGTGTTTCCATTGTGGTAATGTGTGTTTCCATTGTGGTAATGTGTGTTTCCATTGAGGTAATGTGTGTTTCCATTGTGGTAATGTGTGTTTCCATTGTGGTAATGTGTGTTTCCATTGTGGTAATGTGTGTTTCCATTGAGGTAATGTGTGTTTCCATTGAGGTAATGTGTGTTTCCATTGAGGTAATGTGTGTTTCCTCAGTCAGTGTGTTTCCATTGAGGTAATGTGTGTTTCCATTGAGGTAATGTGTGTTTCCATTGAGGTAATGTGTGTTTCCATTGAGGTAATGTGTGTTTCCATTGTGGTAATGTGTGTTTCCTCAGTCAGTGTGTTTCCATTGAGGTAATGTGTGTTTCCATTGAGGTAATGTGTGTTTCCATTGAGGTAATGTGTGTTTCCTCAGTCAGTGTGTTTCATTGAGGTAATGTGTGCTTCACAGTGGGACAGTACCACTATCCTGCGTAGTGAGCCCATGGTTCTGGAGGGAGGCTATGAGAGCTGGCTCCTCTTCTACCCCATGTACACATCCAACGCCAAAGTCAGACCACCCCGAACACACAGCTACAGCACCCTCCCACAGCGTGAGTACCCCTTAACCCTTACCTTAACCCTAATCCCCTGAACACACAGCTCCAACACCCTCCCACAGCGTGAGTACCCCTTAACCCTTACCTTAACCCTAATCCCCTGAACACACAGCTCCAACACCCTCCCACAGCGTGAGTACCCTTAACCCTTACCTTAACCCTAACCCCGGAACACACAGCTACAGCACCCTCCCACAGCGTGAGTACCCCTTAACCCTTACCTTAACCCTAACCCCCCGAACACACAGCTCCAACACCCTCCCACAGCGTGAGTACCCCTTAACCCTTACCCCTCACCCTAACCCCCCGAACACACAACTATAACACCCTCCCACAGCGTGAGTACCCCTTAACCCTTACCTTAACCCTAATCCCCGAACAAACAGCTATAACACCCTCCCACAGCGGACCACTTTCACATATTTCTGTCTGTACCCCAAACACACCACAGCACTGAGCTATTCGCCGTTCAAGCAAGAAATACAGCCGGTAGGACTCTGTCTGTAGAAATACAGCCGGTATGACTCTGCCTGTAGAAATACAGCCGGTAGGACTCTGCCTGTAGAAATACAGCCGGTAGGACTCTGCCTGTAGAAATACAGCCGGTAGGACTCTGTCTGTAGAAATACAGCCGGTAGGACTCTGCCTGTAGAAATACAGCCGGTAGGACTCTGCCTGTAGAAATACAGCCGGTAGGACTCTGCCTGTAGAAATACAGCCGGTAGGACTCTGCCTGCAGAAATACAGCCGGTATGAAATACAGCCTGTAGGACTCTGTCTGTAGAAATACAGCCGGTAGGACTCTGCCTGTAGAAATACAGCCGGTAGGACTCTGCCTGTAGAAATACAGCCGGTAGGACTCTGCCTGTAGAAATACAGCCGGTAGGACTCTGCCTGTAGAAATACAGCCGGTAGGACTCTGCCTGCAGAAATACAGCCGGTATGAAATACAGCCGGTAGGACTCTGCCTGTAGAAATACAGCCGGTAGGACTCTGTCTGCAGAAATACAGCCGGTAGGACTCTGCCTGTAGAAATACAGCCGGTAGGACTCTGCCTGTAGAAATACAGCCGGTAAGAAATACAGCCGGTAGGACTCTGCCTGTAGAAATACAGCCGGTAGGACTCTGCCTGCAGAAATACAGCCGGTATGAAATACAGCCGGTAGGACTCTGCCTGTAGAAATACAGCCGGTAGGACTCTGTCTGTAGAAATACAGCCGGTAGGACTCTGTCTGCAGAAATACAGCCGGTAGGACTCTGCCTGCAGAAATACAGCCGGTAGGACGCTGCCTGTAGAAATACAGCCGGTAGGACTCTACCTGCAGAAATACAGCCGGTAGGACTCTGTCTGTAGAAATACAGCCGGTAGGACGCTGCCTGCTTGAACGGTGACTAGCTCAGAGACACATGAAACCATGACACGACCCCAGGAATCGATAGAACATCAGTCAGAGATTCACAAATTGGATGTAACATTCAAAATGAGTTAGTCTTTCCTTTTTAAGTTGATATGCTACTTCAGCATGGTGCCGTGTGGTGTTGATGGAATTGATCCCACATTGTCAGTTAGCTCCGTTTTAACATGGTGTTCAACTTTGAGATCTCATTTTTCTCCTGGTGTAATTGAACCCAGGGTAGGGTCGTAGACATCAAGTGGGGAGAACAAGTATTTGATACACTGCCAATTTAGCAGGTTTTCCTACCTACAAAGCATGTAGAGGTCTGTAATTTGAGAAGAAAAAAAATGTAGGAAATCACATTGTAGGATTTCTAATGAATTTATTTGCAAATTATGTCTGACCCACTGGGAATGTGATGAAATAAGATCAGAAATAAATAATTCTCTACTATTATTCTGACATTTCACATTCTTAAAATAAAGTGGTGATCCTAACTGACCTAAGACAGGGCATTTTTACTAGGATTAAAAATCAGGAATTGTTAACTGAGGTTAAATGTATTTGGCTAAGGTGTATGTGAACTTATATTTCTTATTCCATCCCTTTACTTAGATGTGTGTGTATAAGGTAGTTGTGGAATTGTTAGATATTGCTGCACTGTCAGAACTAGGAGAACAAGCATTTCACTACACTCGCATTAACATCTGTGTATATGACCAATAACATCTGCTAACCATGTGACCAATAACATCTGCTAACCATGTGTATGTGACCAATAACATCTGTGTATATGACCAATAACATCTGATAACCATGTGTATGTGACCAATAACATCTGCTAACCATGTGACCAATAACATCTGCTAACCATGTGTATGTGACCAATAACATCTGTGTATATGACCAATAACATCTGATAACCATGTGTATGTGACCAATAACATCTGATAACCATGTGTATGTGACCAATAACATCTGCTAACCGTGTGTATGTGACCAATAACATGTGATTTGGTTTAGACCTCTGGATTCAGTTAGAGTCAAACCATGACTTCAGTAGGAGTTATTGTAGCATTACTTGTTCATGTTTTCTGTTGAGCAGTGAACTTCAGCTACCCGTCACTGGAGGAGCCCAAACCTCCAACCCCTCCTCCCCCAGAGCCGGACCCTGAACCCCAGGCTCCCCCTGCCTCCCTGGGTAGCGTACAGGTGAACGGAGCCCCCCTGGAGGATCTGACCCCCTCCACATGGATGGAGGCTGACGCCACAGACTCACCCCACACAGGGTTCACTCACCCTGGAGTAGACCACAGCAAGAAGGACCCTGGAGCCGGGCCAGGGACCCCCAGCCAGCCTGGAGGGACATCCAAGCACATCCCACAGGTTACTGCACGAGCTCATGCATTTGTTTGTTTTTATCATTCATTCAATAAATATTTAGCTTTTTAAATATATTAAAAGGATAGTTTACCCAAATCACAAGATGACATTGGTTTCATTATTTATTTATTTATTTTACCTTTATTTAACCAGGCAAGTCAGTTAAGAACAAATTCTTATTTTCAATGACGGCCTAGGAACAGTGGGTTAACTGCCTGTTCAGGGGCAAAACAACAGATTTGTACCTTGTCAGCTCGGGGATTTGAACTTGCAACCTTCCGGTTACTAGTCCAACGCTCTAACCACTAGGCTACCCTGCCGCCCCTCCACTCTGACCACTAGGCTACCCTGCCGCCCCTCCACTCTAACCACTAGGCCACCCTGCCGCCCCTCCACTCTAACCACTAGGCTACCTACCGCCCCTCCACTCTAACCACTAGGCTACCCTGCCGCCCCTCCACTCTAACCACTAGGCTACCCTGCCGCCCCGCCACTCTAACACTAGGCTACCCTGCCGCCCCTCCACTCTAACCACTAGGCTACCCTGCCGCCCCTCCCTCTAACCACTAGGCTACCCTGCCGCCCCTCCACTCTAACCACTAGGCTACCCTGCCGCCCCTCCACTCTAACCACTAGGCTACCCTGCCCCCCGCCACTCTAACAACTAGGCTACCCTGCCGCCCCTCACTCTAACCACTAGGCTACCCTGCCGCCCCTCCACTCTAACCACTAGGCTACCCTGCCGCCCCTCCACTCTAACCACTAGGCTGCCCTGCCGCCCCTCCCTCTAACCACTAGGGCTGCCCTGCCGCCCCTCCCTCTAACCACTAGGCTACCCTGCCGCCCCTCCACTCTAACCACTAGGCTACCCTGCCGCCCCTCCACTCTAACCACTAGGCTACCCTGCCGCCCCTCCACTCTAACCACTAGGCTACCCTGCCACCCCATGTGGAAAAATGGTCATGTATTACGTACCATGGCTTGCATTGGATTTGTGACACAAGTCATAAAACCAATAGCGTTTTGAAAACAGTGCCAGGGAAAACTAAACTAAATCATGGATCGTTCTCATACATTGAGACGGCGTACAGGGTAAAGGAAACCAATTGTCATTTGGGTCAACTATCCCTTCAAATATATTTCAAGAGAACGTCACAATGAGATATTTATAGCTTTTTCCTAGTTCTCAGTAGTCCAGAAAGACTGTTAATGTCACCACTTAACCTGCCCAGGGACTGTGGTTGAAAATTAGCCGGCTGGCTAAAACCGTCACTTTTACAGAAACGTTGATTTAATGTGCACTGTCCCCGTAAAAAATAAATAAACTCAAAACTTTAATTTCTGCTTTTTATTGTTCTTCAAATGTCTAATTAAAAGCTTAATCCTTCCTGTTTGTTACCCCCCTCCCCTCTCCTGCCGTTCCTCGCTCCCCCAGATTGACCGTACCAAGAAGCCATCAGTCAGAGTCTCAGGCGGGTCTAAACCCCCCCTGGATGCCCTCCCCAGGGACCTGCCCCCCTCCTCCCAGAATGGCCCGTCTGTACCCCAACCCAACCGCTCGGTCAAACCGGCCTTTGACCCGGCGGTGCTGCTGACGGACGAGGAACGAGGTCAGATCCACACAGAGACGGCTGCTCTGACGGAGAAGGCCCGGAGAGAGCAGGAACAACGCAAACAGGAACGCCGCACCGAGGAGGAGGAGTGGAGAGAGAGGAACGCCCGGGAGAACGAAAATGAGGAGATGGAGAGGAGGAAAGAGGAAGAGAACAGGACTCAGGAGAGGAAGAGGTTGGAGAGACACAAGGCAGAGGAGGAGAAGGAGAACGGGGTTAGGGAAGAGCGAGAGAAGAGGGGGAAGGAGCAGAGGGAGGATACGCCAACCAACGGTGATTCTCTGGACTCGCCGGCTCCCAACCGTATCGTCACTGAGATTAAGGTCAGTGTCTCTGTTTATCTGCGGCTGCATTCACTCATGTCATTTAAAGCTTTGGTTTGGTGCACGCATGGGAGGAGGGAGTTTCCACCATCTTTCTCACACCAGTCTTTTTTTAAACCATGAGGAGTGAACAATTTAATGGTATCCAATTGGTAGTTAGTCGCTGCAACTCCTGTGCGTTCTCCGAAACCCAACCAAGCCGCACGGATTCTTGACACAATGCCCACTTTAAACTGGACTTAACCTGGAAGCCATCCGCACCAATGTGTTGGAGGAAACACCAGTGTCGGAAACACAGACACTGGGTGACCGGGTCAGCGTGCACTGCACCCCCCCACCGCTAGTGCGCGATGGGACAAGGACAGAACCTCCCCTAACCCAGACGACGCTGGGCCAGTTGTTCTCCCGGTCGAGGCCGACTGCGACTGAGCCTGGATTCGAACCCAGAATCTCGAGTGGCACAGCCTTAGACCACTGCGCCACTCCGGAGGCCAGTGTCTGTCATTATACCCTGTTATACCCTGACTACAACGCTCACGTCGCAAAATAAATATAGAAATGTATGTTATTCAATTATTGCACCTACACGGCTCGCCCGCGTCCACGAGCGTCTCCGTTGCCAAGGGCTAAAAAGAAGTCAGTTCTATTTGTGACGCAGGTCACGCTGCAAGTCCTGCCTCTCCCATCTCCTCATTGGTTTATAGAAGCAGGTACCCACGTGCCATCTCCTCATTGGTTATACCCACGTGGGTGATTGAAAGACGAACTGTGTTGCCGGTTGTTGTGGTAATACTATGACAGTTTAGATGCCAATTACCATATAAGTTCAAAGATGAAAAAGCCTGGAAGGAGGAGAGATGACTAGAAACAATTCGGTTGACCGATTTATGTGTGGATTAATTGTCGGAGTAGAGGACCTTGTGCATTTCAGGTAAAAAAACAACTCAATGTTTATATCCCAGGACAAATTAACTATAGCAACAGCAAGCTAGCTAAATAGGACAAATTAGCTAGCAAGTGCACGCTAAATTGCCATAAATGTTTAATACTTTTCGACCTGTCCCCAAATGAATGTAATTGGTTCAGAGTTTGTTTTGATATTTTAACCTGCGTGTCGTGGTCGTGTTTGGTGTGGGGGGACAAAATAAATGTATGCATGATGGAGCACAGCCGGTTTGGGTTACCTTTACTTATACAGGTACGTCAATTAAGAACAGATTCTTATTTACAATAATGACCTGTCAAACACATCAATACACAACAATGACTCCTATACACATCTATATTCACATCAATTATACTACACACCCTCTGGCTTCTGCTCCCCAAATATTGTAACCCAACTAAACTCTTAACATCCTCTCACTGTCAACTGCGTTTATTTTCAGCAAATTTAACCTGTGTAAGAATTTGTAAGAACATAACAAGATTCAACAACTGAGACAAAAACTGAAATGGAAAAATGTGTCCCTGAACAAAGGGGGGGTCAAAATCAAAAGTAACAGTTTCTGGAGTGGTGTGGCCACCAGCTGCATTAAGTACTGCAGTGCATCTCCTCCTCATGGACTGCACCAGATTTCTTGCTGTGAGATGTTACCCCACTCTTCCACCAAGGGACGTGAAAGTTCCCGGACATTTCTGGGGGGAATGGCCCTAACCCTCTGATCCAACAGGTCCCAGACATGCTCAATGGGATTGAGATCCGGGCTCTTCGCTGGCCGTGGCAGAACATTGACGTTCCTGTCATGCAGGAAATCACGCACAGAACGAGCAGTATGGCTGGTGGCATTGTCATGCTGGAGGGTCATGTCAGGATGAGCCTCCAGGAAGGGTACTACATGAGGGAGGATGATGTCTTCCCTGTAACGCACTGCGTTGAGATCACCTGCGATGACGACAAGCTCAGTCCGATGATGCTGTGACACACCACCCCATACCATGACGGACACTCCACCTCCAAATCGATCCCGCTCCAGAGTACATCAATCATGCTCCAGAGCACAGGCCTCGGTGTAACTCTCATTCCTTCAACGATAAATGCGAATCCGCTCGCCCCTGGTGAGACAGAATCACAACTCGTCAGTGGAGAGCAATTTTTGCCAGTCTTGCGACGGTGGGTTTGTGCCCATATGCAACATTGTTGCCGGTGATGTCTGGTGGGGACCTGCCTTACAACAGACCTACAAGCCCTCAGTCCAGCCTCTCTCAGCCTATTGCGGACAGTCTGAGCACTGATGGAGGGATTGTGCATTCCTGGTGTAACTCGAGCAGTTGTTGTTGCCATCCTGTACCTGTCCCGCAGGTGTGATGTTCGGATGTACTGATCCTGTGCAGGTGTTGTTACACGTGGTCTGCCACTGCGAGGACAATCAGCTGTCCGTTCTGTCTCCCTGTAGCACTGTCTTAGGCGTCTCACAGTCCGGACATTGCAATTTATTGCCCTGGCCACATTTTCAGTCCTCGTGGCTCCTTGCAGCATGCCTAAGTCACGTTCACGCAGATGAGCAGGGACCCTGGGCATCTTTCTTTTTGTGTTTTTCAGAGTCAGTAGAAAGGCCACTTTAGTGTCCTAAGTTTTCATAGCTGTGACCTTGTGGTCTGTAAGCTGTTAGTGTCTTAACGACCATTCCACAGGTGCATGTTCATGAATTGTTTATGGTTCATTGAATAAGAAATACAGTGTAGATATTGGCCAGCATCCTGGAGTCGCCTTGTCACTGTTGACGTTGAGACTGTTGTTTTGCGGGTACTGTTTCATAAAGCTGCCAGTTGAGGACTTGTGAGGCGTCGGTTTCTCAAACTAGACACTCTAATGTTCTCTTGCTCTGTTGTGCACCGGGGCCTCCCACTCTTTCTATTCTGGTTAGAGCCAGTTTCCGCTGTTCTGTGAAGGGAGTAGTACACAGCGTTGTACAAGATCTTCAGTTTCTTGGCAATTTCTCGCATGGAATAGCCTTCGTTTCTCAGAACAAGAATAGACTGACGAGTTTCAGAAGAAGGTGCTTTGTTTCTGGCCATTTTGAGCCTGTAATCGAACCCACAAATGCTGATGCTCCAGATTCTTAACTAGTCTAAAGAAGGCCAGTTTTATTGCTTCTTTAATCAGGACAACAGTTTTCAGCTGTGCTAATATAATTGCAAAGGGGTTTTCTAATGATCAATTAGCCTTTTAAAATGATAAACTTGAATTAGCTAACACAACGTGTTATTGGAACACAGGAGTGATGATTGCTGATAATGGGCCTCTGTACACCTATGTTCATAGATATTCCATTTTAAAAATCAGCCGTTTCCAGCTACAATAGTCATTTACAACATTAACAATGTCTTCACTGTATTTCCGATCAATTTGATGTTATTTTATTCTTTCAAAAAGGACATTTCTAAGTGACTCCAAACTTTTGAACAGTTGAAGTGGGAAGTTTACATACACTTAGGTTGGAGTCATTAAAACCCGTTTTTCAACCACTCCGCAAATGTCTTGTTAATAATAACAAACTATAGCTGTGGCAAGTTGGATAGGACGTGTACTTTGTGCATGACACAAGTCATTTTTCCATCTCCACCAACTTGAAGGACTTTTGGAGATCATTCCACATGAGTGGTGCCAAAAGACTAAACGCAGATTGACCTAACTCGATGGAGAATGATCTCCAGGGTTAGCTATCCCTGAGTCCAGGTCTGGTAACTTGTACGTCTGAAGGTTACCAATGAGGTCAATTATGACGGACGTTTATGCCAAAGGGCTTTATAACCAAAAAGAGCGCAATGCATCAAACTACGAGACTTCAAGGAGGGCCGGCCTACTTTCTCCGTCTGCCTGTGGCAGTGAGTCTCTGTTTCTGTGATGCTGAAAGAGACACGAAGCATCTAACCGTTTCTCCCAGTCTCTACTGTACCTTTCCAGCCCAACGCCAGTAAGCCCATCCCATAGCCAACCCATCTCTTAATATGAACCCCATCCATCTCACCTGTCTGATAGTATCCACAACTGGATACTATCTATTAGCCACCAGTTAGTAAGTCGTCTGTCCCCAATGACCAGCGGAAATCTGATAAGCCCATCCCATGTGTAACCCATATCCTACTGCAGTGGTTCTCAAACCTCTCCTCAGGGACCCCCAACCGGTCCAAACCTCTCCTCGGGGACCCCCAGCCGGTCCAAACCTCTCCTCGGGGACCCCCAGCCGGTCCAAACCTCTCCTCGGGGACCCCCAGCCAGTCCAAACCTCTCCTCGGGGACCCCCAGCCGGCCCAAATCTCTCCTCGGGGACCCCCAGCCGGCCCAAACCTCTCCTCGGGGACCCCCAGCCGGCCCAAACCTCTCCTCGGGGACCCCCAGCCGGTCCAAACCTCTCCTCGGGGACCTCCAGCCGGTCCAAATCTCTCCTAGGGGACCTCCAGCAGGTCCAAATCTCTCCTAGGGGACCTCCAGCCGGTCCAAACCTGGCACACCTGATTCAACTTGTCAACTAATCATCAGGCCCTAGACTAGGTGAATCAATCATCAGGCCCTAGACTAGGTGAATCAATCATCAGGCCCTAGACTAGGTGAATCAATCATCAGGCCCTAGACCTGGCTAATCAATCATCAGGCCCTAGACCTGGCTAATCAATCATCAGGCCCTAGACCTGGCTAATCAATCATCAGGCCCTAGACCTGGCTAATCAATCATCAGGCCCTAGACCTGGCTAATCAATCATCAGGCCCTAGACCTGGCTAATCAATCATCAGGCCCTAGACCTGGCTAATCAATCATCAGGCCCTAGACCTGGCTAATCAATCATCAGGCCCTAGACCTGGCTAATCAATCATCAGGCCCTAGACCTGGCTAATCAATCATCAGGCCCTAGACCTGGCTAATCAATCATCAGGCCCTAGACCTGGCTAATCAATCATCAGGCCCTAGACCTGGCTAATCAATCATCAGGCCCTAGACCTGGCTAATCAATCATCAGGCCCTAGACCTGGCTAATCAATCATCAGGCCCTAGACCTGGCTAATCAATCATCAGGCCCTAGACCTGGCTAATCAATCATCAGGCCCTAGACCTGGCTAATCAATCATCAGGCCCTAGACCTGGCTAATCAATCATCAGGCCCTAGACCTGGCTAATCAATCATCAGGCCCTAGACCTGGCTAATCAATCATCAGGCCCTAGACCTGGCTAATCAATCATCAGGCCCTAGACCTGGCTAATCAATCATCAGGCCCTAGACCTGGCTAATCAATCATCAGGCCCTAGACCTGGCTAATCAATCATCAGGCCCTAGACCTGGCTAATCAATCATCAGGCCCTAGACCTGGCTAATCAATCATCAGGCCCTAGACCTGGCTAATCAATCATCAGGCCCTAGACCTGGCTAATCAATCATCAGGCCCTAGACCTGGCTAATCAATCATCAGGCCCTAGACCTGGCTAATCAATCATCAGGCCCTAGACCTGGCTAATCAATCATCAGGCCCTAGACCTGGCTAATCAATCATCAGGCCCTAGACCTGGCTAATCAATCATCAGGCCTAGACCTGGCTAATCAATCATCAGGCCCTAGACCTGGCTAATCAATCGTCAGGCCCTAGACCTGGCTAATCAATCGTCAGGCCCTAGACCTGGCTAATCAATCGTCAGGCCCTAGACCTGGCTAATCAATCGTCAGGCCCTAGACCAGGTGAATCAATCGTCAGGCCCTAGACTAGGTGAATCAATCGTCAGGCCCTAGACCTGGCTAATCAATCGTCAGGCCCTAGACCTGGCTAATCAATCGTCAGGCCCTAGACCTGGCTAATCAATCGTCAGGCCCTAGACCTGGCTAATCAATCATCAGGCCCTAGACTAGGTGAATCAATCATCAGGCCCTAGACCTGGCTAATCAATCATCAGGCCCTAGACCTGGCTAATCAATCATCAGGCCCTAGACCTGGCTAATCAATCATCAGGCCCTAGACCTGGCTAATCAATCATCAGGCCCTAGACCTGGCTAATCAATCATCAGGCCCTAGACCTGGCTAATCAATCATCAGGCCCTAGACCTGGCTAATCAATCATCAGGCCCTAGACCTGGCTAATCAATCATCAGGCCCTAGACCTGGCTAATCAATCATCAGGCCCTAGACCTGGCTAATCAATCATCAGGCCCTAGACCTGGCTAATCAATCATCAGGCCCTAGACCTGGCTAATCAATCATCAGGCCCTAGACCTGGCTAATCAATCATCAGGCCCTAGACCTGGCTAATCAATCATCAGGCCCTAGACCTGGCTAATCAATCGTCAGGCCCTAGACCTGGCTAATCAATCGTCAGGCCCTAGACTAGGTGAATCAATCATCAGGCCCTAGACTAGGTGAATCAATCATCAGGCCCTAGACCTGGCTAATCAATCATCAGGCCCTAGACCTGGCTAATCAATCATCAGGCCCTAGACCTGGCTAATCAATCATCAGGCCCTAGACCTGGCTAATCAATCATCAGGCCCTAGACCTGGCTAATCAATCATCAGGCCCTAGACCTGGCTAATCAATCATCAGGCCCTAGACCTGGCTAATCAATCATCAGGCCCTAGACCAGGTGAATCAATCATCAGGCCCTAGACCTGGCTAATCAATCATCAGGCCCTAGACCTGGCTAATCAATCATCAGGCCCTAGACCTGGCTAATCAATCATCAGGCCCTAGACCTGGCTAATCAATCATCAGGCCCTAGACCTGGCTAATCAATCATCAGGCCCTAGACCTGGCTAATCAATCATCAGGCCCTAGACCTGGCTAATCAATCGTCAGGCCCTAGACCTGGCTAATCAATCGTCAGGCCCTAGACCTGGCTAATCAATCGTCAGGCCCTAGACCTGGCTAATCAATCGTCAGGCCCTAGACCTGGCTAATCAATCGTCAGGCCCTAGACCTGGCTAATCAATCGTCAGGCCCTAGACCTGGCTAATCAATCGTCAGGCCCTAGACCTGGCTAATCAATCGTCAGGCCCTAGACCTGGCTAATCAATCGTCAGGCCCTAGACCTGGCTAATCAATCGTCAGGCCCTAGACCTGGCTAATCAATCGTCAGGCCCTAGACCTGGCTAATCAATCGTCAGGCCCTAGACCTGGCTAATCAATCGTCAGGCCCTAGACCTGGCTAATCAATCGTCAGGCCCTAGACTAGGTGAATCAATCATCAGGCCCTAGACTAGGTGAATCAATCATCAGGCCCTAGACTAGGTGAATCAATCATCAGGCCCTAGACCTGGCTAATCAATCATCAGGCCCTAGACCTGGCTAATCAATCATCAGGCCCTAGACCTGGCTAATCAATCATCAGGCCCTAGACCTGGCTAATCAATCATCAGGCCCTAGACCTGGCTAATCAATCATCAGGCCCTAGACCTGGCGAATCAATCATCAGGCCCTAGACCTGGCTAATCAATCATCAGGCCCTAGACCTGGCTAATCAATCATCAGGCCCTAGACCTGGCTAATCAATCATCAGGCCCTAGACCTGGCTAATCAATCATCAGGCCCTAGACCTGGCTAATCAATCATCAGGCCCTAGACCTGGCTAATCAATCATCAGGCCCTAGACCTGGCTAATCAATCATCAGGCCCTAGACCTGGCTAATCAATCATCAGGCCCTAGACCTGGCTAATCAATCGTCAGGCCCTAGACCTGGCTAATCAATCGTCAGGCCCTAGACCTGGCTAATCAATCGTCAGGCCCTAGACCTGGCTAATCAATCGTCAGGCCCTAGACCTGGCTAATCAATCGTCAGGCCCTAGACCTGGCGAATCAATCGTCAGGCCCTAGACCTGGCGAATCAATCGTCAGGCCCTAGACCTGGCTAATCAATCGTCAGGCCCTAGACCTGGCTAATCAATCGTCAGGCCCTAGACCTGGCGAATCAATCGTCAGGCCCTAGACCTGGCGAATCAATCGTCAGGCCCTAGACCTGGCGAATCAATCGTCAGGCCCTAGACCTGGCGAATCAATCGTCAGGCCCTAGACCTGGCTAATCAATCGTCAGGCCCTAGACCTGGCTAATCAATCGTCAGGCCCTAGACCTGGCTAATCAATCGTCAGGCCCTAGACCTGGCTAATCAATCGTCAGGCCCTAGACCTGGCTAATCAATCGTCAGGCCCTAGACCTGGCTAATCAATCGTCAGGCCCTAGACCTGGCTAATCAATCGTCAGGCCTAGACCTGGCTAATCAATCGTCCAGGCCCTAGACCTGGCTAATCAATCGTCAGGCCCTAGACCTGGCTAATCAATCGTCAGGCCCTAGACCTGGCGAATCAGGTGAGCTAGTTTAGGGTTACATTTGTGAAACACCAGGGGGGTTCCTGAGGAGAGATTTGGAGAACCACTGTCCTAATATACAGCCCATCAATCTCACTGATACCCATAAAGCTCATCTGTACAGTGAAATGATGTGAGCTGCGCTGTGTTGTGTCCCTCCCAAACCCCAGGCTCCCTCCCCCCTGAAGCTTAGTGGTGATGTAAAGAGGAGTCGTCAGCCTGGGACGTTAAAGCATAGAACAGTTGATGACTATGTCATACCCAAGGTATATAATCACCACTCTGAACCACCACCTCATTATGGCATGTTGTTGTTTTAGAAAAAGCTTCAGTATTTATGTATGAGTTTGTTTCTGCATCCAGGGTGCATGGTCTCAACCGCTGTTGGAAATGGCGGGACGCAAATGGCACTATGGGACGTTTGATCCCCAAGTTTGCGAATTTTAATTTTATTTTTTAATATATATTTTTTATTTTTCTTTATTTGTTCTACCATCGCCTACCGTAAACGTTCTAGTGAAGCAACAGGAGAACCCTGCATTTAAATACTACCGATAGCTGTCCCCCTTTTGACTGGGCATTTAAATACTACCGATAGCTGTCCCCCTTTTGACTGGGCATTTAAATACTACCGATAGCTGTCCCCCTTTTGACTGGGCATTTAAATACTACCGATAGCTGTCCCCCTTTTGACTGGGCATTTAAATACTACCGATAGCTGTCCCCCTTTTGACTGGGCATTTAAATACTACCGATAGCTGTCCCCCTTTTGACTGGGCATTTAAATACTACCGATAGCTGTCCCCCTTTTGACTGGGCATTTAAATACTACCGATAGCTGTCCCCCTTTTGACTGGGCATTTAAATACTACCGATAGCTGTCCCCCTTTTGACTGGGCATTTAAATACTACCGATAGCTGTTCCCCTTTGTCCCTGCATTTAAATACTACCGATAGCTATCCCCCTTTGACTGGGCATTTAAATACTACCGATAGCTGTACCCCTTTTGACTGGGCATTTAAATACTACCGATAGCTGTCCCCCTTTTGACTGGGCATTTAAATACTACCGATAGCTATCCCCCTTTTGACTGGGCATTTAAATACTACCGATAGCTATCCCCCTTTGTCCCTGCATTTAAATACTACCGATAGCTATCCCCCTTTGACTGGGCATTTAAATACTACCGATAGCTGTCACCCTTTTGACTGGGCATTTAAATACTACCGATAGCTGTACCCCTTTTGACTGGGCATTTAAATACTACCGATAGCTGTCCCCCTTTTGACTGGGCATTTAAATACTACCGATAGCTATCCCCCTTTGTCCCTGCATTTAAATACTACCGATAGCTGTCCCCCTTTTGACTGGGCATTTAAATACTCCCGATAGCTGTACCCCTTTTGACTGGGCATTTAAATACTACCGATAGCTGTCCCCCTTTTGACTGGGCATTTAAATACTACCGATAGCTGTCACCCTTTTGACTGGGCATTTAAATACTACCGATAGCTATCCCCCTTTGTCCCTGCATTTAAATACTACCGATAGCTGTACCCCTTTTGACTGGGCATTTAAATACTACCGATAGCTATCCCCCTTTTGACTGGGCATTTAAATACTACCGATAGCTGTCCCCCTTTTGACTGGGCATTTAAATACTACCGATAGCTGTTCCCCTTTTGACTGGGCATTTAAATACTACCGATAGCTGTCCCCCTTTTGACTGGGCATTTAAATACTACCGATAGCTATCCCCCTTTTGACTGGGCATTTAAATACTACCGATAGCTATCCCCCTTTTGACTGGGCATTTAAATACTACCGATAGCTATCCCCCTTTTGACTGGGCATTTAAATACTACCGATAGCTATCCCCCTTTTGACTGGGCATTTAAATACTACCGATAGCTATCCCCCTTTTGACTGGGCATTTAAATACTACCGATAGCTATCCCCCTTTGTCCCTGCATTTAAATACTACCGATAGCTATCCCCCTTTTGACTGGGCATTTAAATACTACCGATAGCTATCCCCCTTTTGACTGGGCATTTAAATACTACCGATAGCTATCCCCCTTTTGACTGGGCATTTAAATACTACCGATAGCTATCCCCCTTTTGACTGGGCATTTAAATACTACCGATAGCTATCCCCCTTTTGACTGGGCATTTAAATACTACCGATAGCTATCCCCCTTTGTCCCTGCATTTAAATACTACCGATAGCTATCCCCCTTTTGACTGGGCATTTAAATACTACCGATAGCTATCCCCCTTTTGACTGGGCATTTAAATACTACCGATAGCTATCCCCCTTTGTCCCTGCATTTAAATACTACCGATAGCTATCCCCCTTTTGACTGGGCATTTAAATACTACTGATAGCTATCCCCCTTTGTCCCTGCATTTAAATACTACCTATAGCTATCCCCCTTTTGACTGGGCATTTAAATACTACCGATAGCTATCCCCCTTTTGACTGGGCATTTAAATACTACCGATAGCTGTCCCCCTTTTGACTGGGCATTTAAATACTACCGATAGCTGTTCCCCTTTTGACTGGGCATTTAAATACTACCGATAGCTGTCCCCCTTTTGACTGGGCATTTAAATACTACCGATAGCTATCCCCCTTTTGACTGGGCATTTAAATACTACCGATAGCTATCCCCCTTTTGACTGGGCATTTAAATACTACCGATAGCTATCCCCTTTTGACTGGGCATTTAAATACTACCGATAGCTATCCCCCCCTTTTGACTGGGCATTTAAATACTACCGATAGCTATCCCCCTTTTGACTGGGCATTTAAATACTACCGATAGCTATCCCCCTTTGTCCCTGCATTTAAATACTACCGATAGCTATCCCCCTTTTGACTGGGCATTTAAATACTACCGATAGCTATCCCCCTTTTGACTGGGCATTTAAATACTACCGATAGCTATCCCCCTTTTGACTGGGCATTTAAATACTACCGATAGCTATCCCCCTTTTGACTGGGCATTTAAATACTACCGATAGCTATCCCCCTTTTGACTGGGCATTTAAATACTACCGATAGCTATCCCCCTTTGTCCCTGCATTTAAATACTACCGATAGCTATCCCCCTTTTGACTGGGCATTTAAATACTACCGATAGCTATCCCCCTTTTGACTGGGCATTTAAATACTACCGATAGCTATCCCCCTTTGTCCCTGCATTTAAATACTACCGATAGCTATCCCCCTTTTGACTGGGCATTTAAATACTACTGATAGCTATCCCCTTTGTCCCTGCATTTAAATACTACCGATAGCTATCCCCCCTTTTGACTGGGCATTTAAATACTACCGATAGCTATCCCCCTTTTGACTGGGCATTTAAATACTACCGATAGCTGTACCCTTTTGACTGGGCATTTAAATACTACCGATAGCTGTCCCCCTTTTGACTGGGCATTTAAATACTGCCGATAGCTATCCCCCTTTTGACTGGGCATTTAAATACTACCGATAGCTGTCCCCCTTTTGACTGGGCATTTAAATACTACCGATAGCTATCCCCTTTGTCCCTGCATTTAAATACTACCGATAGCTGTCCCCCTTTTGACTGGGCATTTAAATACTACCGATAGCTATCCCCCTTTTGACTGGGCATTTAAATACTACCGATAGCTATCCCCCTTTTGACTGGGCATTTAAATACTACCGATAGCTGTCCCCCTTTGTCCCTGCATTTAAATACTACCGATAGCTATCCCCCTTTTGACTGGGCATTTAAATACTACCGATAGCTATCCCCCTTTGTCCCTGCATTTAAATACTACCGATAGCTGTCCCCCTTTTGACTGGGCATTTAAATACTACCGATAGCTGTACCCCTTTTGACTGGACATTTAAATACTACCGATAGCTGTCCCCCTTTGTCCCTGCATTTAAATACTACCAATAGCTGTCCCCCTTTTGACTGGGCATTTAAATACTACCAATAGCTGTCCCCCTTTTGACTGGGCATTTAAATACTACCGTTAGCTGTCCCCTTTTGACTGGGCATTTAAATACTTCCGATAGCTGTCCCCCTTTTGACTGGGCATTTAAATACTACCGATAGCTATCCCCCTTTGTCCCTGCATTTAAATACTACCGATAGCTGTCCCCCTTTTGACTGGGCATTTAAATACTACCGATAGCTATCCCCCTTTGTCCCTGCATTTAAATACTACCGATAGCTGTCCCCCTTTTGACTGGGCATTTAAATACTACCGATAGCTATCCCCCTTTGTCCCTGCATTTAAATACTACCGATAGCTGTCCCCCTTTTGACTGGGCATTTAAATACTACCGATAGCTATCCCCCTTTTGACTGGGCATTTAAATACTACCGATAGCTGTACCCCTTTTGACTGGGCATTTAAATACTACCGATAGCTATCCCCCTTTGTCCCTGCATTTAAATACTACCGATAGCTGTCCCCCTTTTGACTGGGCATTTAAATACTACCGATAGCTATCCCCCTTTTGACTGGGCATTTAAATACTACCGATAGCTATCCCCCTTTGTCCCTGCATTTAAATACTACCGATAGCTGTACCCCTTTTGACTGGGCATTTAAATACTACCGATAGCTATCCCCCTTTTGACTGGGCATTTAAATACTACTGATAGCTGTCCCCCTTTTGACTGGGCATTTAAATACTACCGATAGCTGTACCCTTTTGACTGGGCATTTAAATACTACCGATAGCTGTCCCCCTTTTGACTGGGCATTTAAATACTACCGATAGCTATCCCCCTTTTGACTGGGCATTTAAATACTACCGATAGCTGTACTCCTTTTGACTGGGCATTTAAATACTACCGATAGCTGTCCCCCTTTTGACTGGGCATTTAAATACTACCGATAGCTGTCCCCCTTTTGACTGGGCATTTAAATACTACCGATAGCTATCCCCCTTTTGACTGGGCATTTAAATACTACCAATAGCTGTACTCCTTTTGACTGGGCATTTAAATACTACCGATAGCTGTACTCCTTTTGACTGGGCATTTAAATACTACCGATAGCTGTCCCCCTTTTGACGGGGCATTTAAATACTACTGATAGCTGTCCCCCTTTTGACTGGGCATTTAAATACTACCGATAGCTGTCCCCCTTTTGACGGGGCAGTTAAATACTACCGATAGCTGTCCCCCTTTTGACGGGGCATTTAAATACTACCGATAGCTGTCCCCCTTTTGACTGGGCATTTAAATACTACCGATAGCTGTCCCCCTTTTGACGGGGCATTTAAATACTACCGATAGCTGTCCCCCTTTTGACTGGGCATTTAAATACTACCGATAGCTATCCCCCTTTTGACTGGGCATTTAAATACTACCGATAGCTATCCCCCTTTTGACTGGGCATTTAAATACTACCGATAGCTGTCCCCCTTTTGACTGGGCATTTAAATACTACCGATAGCTGTCCCCCTTTTGACTGGGCATTTAAATACTACCGATAGCTGTCCCCCTTTTGACTGGGCATTTAAATACTACCGATAGCTGTCCCCCTTTTGACTGGGCATTTAAATACTACCGATAGCTGTCCCCCTTTTGACTGGGCATTTAAATACTACCGATAGCTGTCCCCCTTTTGACTGGGCATTTAAATACTACCGATAGCTGTACCCCTTTTGACTGGGCATTTAAATACTACCGATAGCTGTCCCCCTTTTGACTGGGCATTTAAATACTACCGATAGCTGTCCCCCTTTTGACTGGGCATTTAAATACTACCGATAGCTGTCCCCCCTTTTGACTGGGCATTTAAATACTACCGATAGCTATCCCCCTTTTGACTGGGCATTTAAATACTACCGATAGCTGTCCCCCTTTTGACTGGGCATTTAAATACTACCGATAGCTGTCCCCCTTTTGACTGGGCATTTAAATACTACCGATAGCTATCCCCCTTTTGACTGGGCATTTAAATACTACCGATAGCTGTCCCCCTTTTGACTGGGCATTTAAATACTACCGATAGCTGTCCCCCTTTTGACGGGGCATTTAAATACTACCGATAGCTGTCCCCCTTTTGACTGGGCATTTAAATACTACCGATAGCTATCCCCCTTTTGACTGGGCATTTAAATACTACCGATAGCTGTCCCCCTTTTGACTGGGCATTTAAATACTACCGATAGCTGTCCCCCTTTTGACTGGGCATTTAAATACTACCGATAGCTGTCCCCCTTTTGACTGGGCATTTAAATACTACCGATAGCTGTCCCCCTTTTGACTGGGCATTTAAATACTACCGATAGCTATCCCCCTTTTGACTGGGCATTTAAATACTACCGATAGCTATCCCCCTTTTGACTGGGCATTTAAATACTACCGATAGCTATCCCCCTTTTGACTGGGCATTTAAATACTACCGATAGCTGTCCCCCTTTTGACTGGGCATTTAAATACTACCGATAGCTATCCCCCTTTTGACTGGGCATTTAAATACTACCGATAGCTGTCCCCCTTTTGACTGGGCATTTAAATACTACCGATAGCTATCCCCCTTTTGACTGGGCATTTAAATACTACCGATAGCTATCCTCCTTTTGACTGGGCATTTAAATACTACCGATAGCTATCCCCTTTTGACTGGGCATTTAAATACTACCGATAGCTGTCCCCCTTTTGACTGGGCATTTAAATACTACCGATAGCTATCCCCCTTTTGACTGGGCATTTAAATACTACCGATAGCTATCCCCCTTTTGACTGGGCATTTAAATACTACCGATAGCTGTCCCCCTTTTGACTGGGCATTTAAATACTACCCATAGCTGTCCCCCTTTTGACTGGGCATTTAAATACTACCGATAGCTGTCCCCCGTTTGACTGGGCATTTAAATACTACCCATAGCTGTCCCCCTTTTGACTGGGCATTTAAATACTACCGATAGCTGTCCCCCTTTTGACTGGGCATTTAAATACTACCGATAGCTGTCCCCCTTTTGACTGGGCATTTAAATACTACCGATAGCTGTCCCCCTTTTGACGGGGCATTTAAATACTACCGATAGCTATCTCCCTTTTGACTGGGCATTTAAATACTACCGATAGCTGTCCCCCTTTTGACTGGGCATTTAAATACTACCGATAGCTATCTCCCTTTTGACTGGGCATTTAAATACTACCGATAGCTGTCCCCCTTTTGACGGGGCATTTAAATACTACCGATAGCTATCCCCCTTTTGACTGGGCATTTAAATACTACCGATAGCTGTCCCCCTTTTGACGGGGCATTTAAATACTACCGATAGCTGTCCCCCTTTTGACTGGGCATTTAAATACTAATAGCTGTCCCCCTTTTGACGGGGCATTTAAATACTACCGATAGCTGTCCCCCTTTTGACTGGGCATTTAAATACTACCGATAGCTATCCCCCTTTTGACGGGGCATTTAAATACTACCGATAGCTGTCCCCCTTTTGACGGGGCATTTAAATACTACCGATAGCTGTCCCCCTTTTGACTGGGCATTTAAATACTACCGATAGCTATCTCCCTTTTGACTGGGCATTTAAATACTACCGATAGCTATCTCCCTTTTGACTGGGCATTTAAATACTACCGATAGCTATCCCCCTTTTGACGGGGCATTTAAATACTACCGATAGCTGTCCCCCTTTTGACGGGGCATTTAAATACTACCGATAGCTATCCCCCTTTTGACGGGGCATTTAAATACTACCGATAGCTGTCCCCCTTTTGACTGGGCATTTAAATACTACCGATAGCTGTCCCCCTTTTGACTGGGCATTTAAATACTACCGATAGCTGTCCCCCTTTTGACTGGGCATTTAAATACTACCGATAGCTGTCCCCCTTTTGACTGGGCATTTAAATACTACCGATAGCTGTCCCCCTTTTGGGGGGCATTTAAATACTACCGATAGCTATCTCCCTTTTGACTGGGCATTTAAATACTACCGATAGCTGTCCCCCTTTTGACTGGGCATTTAAATACTACCGATAGCTATCCCCCTTTTGACTGGGCATTTAAATACTACCGATAGCTGTCCCCCTTTTGACTGGGCATTTAAATACTACCGATAGCTATCCCCCTTTTGACTGGGCATTTAAATACTACCGATAGCTGTCCCCCTTTTGACGGGGCATTTAAATACTACCGATAGCTGTCCCCCTTTTGACTGGGCATTTAAATACTACCGATAGCTATCCCCCTTTTGACTGGGCATTTAAATACTACCGATAGCTGTCCCCCTTTTGACTGGGCATTTAAATACTACCGATAGCTGTCCCCCTTTTGACTGGGCATTTAAATACTACCGATAGCTGTCCCCCTTTTGACTGGGCATTTAAATACTACCGATAGCTGTCCCCCTTTTGACTGGGCATTTAAATACTACCGATAGCTATCCCCCTTTTGACTGGGCATTTAAATACTACCGATAGCTATCCCCCTTTTGACTGGGCATTTAAATACTACCGATAGCTATCCCCCTTTTGACTGGGCATTTAAATACTACCGATAGCTGTCCCCCTTTTGACTGGGCATTTAAATACTACCGATAGCTATCCCCCTTTTGACTGGGCATTTAAATACTACCGATAGCTGTCCCCCTTTTGACTGGGCATTTAAATACTACCGATAGCTGTCCCCCTTTTGACTGGGCATTTAAATACTACCGATAGCTGTCCCCCTTTTGACTGGGCATTTAAATACTACCGATAGCTGTCCCCCTTTTGACTGGGCATTTAAATACTACCGATAGCTGTCCCCCTTTTGACTGGGCATTTAAATACTACCGATAGCTGTCCCCCTTTTGACTGGGCATTTAAATACTACCGATAGCTGTCCCCCTTTTGACTGGGCATTTAAATACTACCGATAGCTGTCCCCTTTTGACTGGGCATTTAAATACTACCGATAGCTGTCCCCCTTTTGACTGGGCATTTAAATACTACCGATAGCTGTCCCCCTTTTGACTGGGCATTTAAATACTACCGATAGCTGTCCCCCTTTTGACTGGGCATTTAAATACTACCGATAGCTGTTCCCCTTTTGACTGGGCAGAATTTTCCTTACATTGGCTGCGCTCTATACACTGTGTGTGTGTGTGTGTGTGTGTGTGTGTGTGTAACGTATGTAATGTGTGTGTTGTCCCACAGCGGGAGCTCCTAACCAGAGCCAGAAGTGAAGAGATGGGGAGGAGTGTACCAGGCCTGCCTGTTGGCTGGATGAAGGTAAAAACAAACACTCAACTGACATATCAAACTATTTAGTTTCTTGATGTTTAAAGAGAACTGCTAAGTAGCCAGCAAGGGGGGAAAGCATCGAAGTGTCCTTATTCTATCAGTGTGATGGTTAACTACATCGCATGCAAATACGATGGAGAATGTTTTCACACACAACCATCAGTTCTGAGAAAAAGAAAATGGAGAACGAAAAGAAACTCTCCCCTCTCCTCTCTATCCTCTCTACACCAGTTCTTGGATACGGTAACCGGTACCTACCGTTACTACCATTCCCCAACCAACCGGGTGCACCGCTACCCCCCTGAGGTCAGCGTGCCCCAGACGCCCCCCTCCACCCCTCCTACGGCCAAACAGAAGCAGCCCCGCCCCGCTGAGCCAGACCAGACCATGGACCGTGACCAGGAGCAGTCCAAACTGAAACGCTCCTATTCTTCTCCAGACATCAGCCAGGACCTGAGGGAGGAGGGGCTAAAGAGGGTTACCGCCCCTATAACGGCAGCCACGCGCCCAACCTTTAACAGGGAGACAAAGTAGGTGACATCATCGTCACATGGATATGGGCCTGGTCAATATATACGTTTCACTCACTCAGATTTAAGCCTACTACTGGACTAAAAAGCTCTTTTTCAATGACAAATATGTTTTTAAATCCTGGGGTGTATTCATTAGCTGGATTCCGTTGCAAAGCGTTTTATCTTTTATGAAATGTTTTTCCAACTGAAACCGTTTACCGTTTTACTCTAGGAACCAAACGGAAGCCAACAGAGAAAACAGAACGAAACGGGGAGGGACCTAGCTGAATTTGTCCAATCGAAACCGTTTCCGTTACAAAATGTTTTGCAGCAGACACCGTTTTGCAATGGAATCCGACGAATGAATACACCCCTCGACTACACTTAATCTAGGGTCTGGGGTTAAAATTAACCCTAGGACTAAATTGCAAGTAAATGTTTCTAGATCATTTGGATTCATGGATATGATTAAAAAAAATATATACTATTGGATTATTGGACAAAACTTGATTTAAAAGGTTTGAGTCTCCATAAGTATTTAATCCACATTTCTGTATGAAAGTGGACGACGTCACAGAAGCTGTCAGTTTGTAACTCGTCACTGCCGTCCGTCCCCCAGACCGTCCACTGCTACCGTCTACACCAAGGTGGAGATCGCCCGTCCGTCTGCGGCGAAGATCCGCAACCTGAACCCTGTGTTCGGCGGTCTGGGCGCCTCGCTCACCGGCCTGCGTAACCTCGGTAACACCTGCTACATGAACTCCATCCTGCAGTGTCTCTGCAACACCCCGGCCATGGTCGACTACTTCAACAAGAACCTCTACCAGGAGGATATCAACAGGTCAGTCATGATAATGTAGTAATGATAATGTAGTAATGATAATGTAGTGGTTTATAATGTAACACCCCGGCCATGGTGGACTACTTCAACAAGAACCTCTATCAGGAAGATATCAACAGGTCAGTCATGTAGCGGTAATGATAATGTAGTAATGATAATGTAGTGGTTTATAATGTAACACCCCGGCCATGGTGGACTACTTCAACAAGAACCTCTACCAGGAGGATATCAACAGGTCAGTCATGTAGCGGTAATGATAATGTAGTAATGATAATGTAGTGGTTTATAATGTAACACCCCGGCCATGGTGGACTACTTCAACAAGAACCTCTATCAGGAAGATATCAACAGGTCAGTCATGTAGCGGTAATGATAATGTAGTAATGATAATGTAGTGGTTTATAATGTAACACCCCGGCCATGGTGGACTACTTCAACAAGAACCTCTATCAGGAGGATATCAACAGGTCAGTCATGTAGCGGTAATGATAATGTAGTAATGATAATGTAGTGGTTTATAATGTAACACCCGGCCATGGTGGACTACTTCAACAAGAACCTCTATCAGGAGGATATCAACAGGTCAGTCATGTAGCGGTAATGATAATGTAGTAATGATAATGTAGTGGTTTATAATGTAACACCCCGGCCATGGTGGACTACTTCAACAAGAACCTCTACCAGGAGGATATCAACAGGTCAGTCATGTAGCGGTAATGATAATGTAGTAATGATAATGTAGTGGTTTATAATGTAACACCCCGGCCATGGTCGACTACTTCAACAAGAACCTCTACCAGGAGGATATCAACAGGTCAGTCATGTGACGATAATGATAATGTAGTAATGATAATGTAGTGGTTTATAATGTAACACCCCGGCCATGGTCGACTACTTCAACAAGAACCTCTATCAGGAGGATATCAACAGGCCAGTCATGTAGTGGCAATGATAATGTAGTAATGATAATGTAGTGGTTTATAATGTAACACCCCGGCCATGGTCGACTACTTCAACAAGAACCTCTATCAGGAGGATATCAACAGGCCAGTCATGTAGTGGCAATGATAATGTTGAAATGATAATGCTGCAATGGTAATGCAGCAACGATAACGTATTAATGCCGATGCAATAATGATAATGGTGTAATGATAATGTGGTATTGATAATGTAGTAATGGTAATGTAGTAATAACACTTCAAAAGAATTACTGCCAAGATAAGAGAATCATAGCTGTATATGTAACTCTCACTCTCTGTCTGTCTCTCTCTCTCTCCCTCCCTCTCTCTGTCTCCCTCCCTCCATCTGTCTCTGTCTCCCTCCCTCCTTCTGTCTCTCTCTCCGTCTCCCTCCCTCCCTCCTTCTGTCTCTCTCTCCGTCTCCCTCCCTCCTTCTGTCTCCCTCCCTCCTTCTGTCTCTGTCTCCCTCCCTCCTGTCTTTCTTTCTCTCGCTGTCTCTCTCTCTTCCTCCCTCTGTCTCTGTCTCTCTGTCTCCCTCCCTCCTTCTGTCTCTCTCTCGGTCTCCCTCCATCCTTCTGTCTCTGTCTCCCTCCCTCCTGTCTTTCTTTCTCTCGCTGTCTCTCTCTCCCTTCCTCCCTCTATCTCTCCCTCTCCCTCCAAACAGGGCAAATATCCTGGGTCACCGAGGCGAGGTAGCAGAGGAGTTTGGTGTGATCATGAAGGCTCTGTGGTCAGGCCTGTATAAGTGTATCAGCCCCCGCGACTTTAAGGTCACTATAGGGAAGATCAATGAATCCTTCTCTGGCCAGGAACAACAGGACTCCCAGGAGCTGCTGCTCTTCCTTATGGACGGACTCCACGAGGACCTCAACAAGGTAGGGAGACCGGAGAGCGGACAGGAGAAAAGTCATTAACAAGGAACATAGTGTGAACATTACCTAGAGTTGTATTGAGGAGAGGAGATGAGATGGTGTGAGGAGAGAGGAGAGGAGATGGTGTGGGGAGAGAGGAGAGGACATGGTGTGAGGAGAGAGGAGAGGAGATGGTGTGGGGAGAGGGAGAGGAGATGGTGTGGGGAGAGAGGAGATGGAGATGGTGTGGGGAGAGAGGAAGGAGATGGTGTGGGGGGAGAGAGAGGAGATGGTGTGGGGAGAGGAGAGATGGTGTGGGGGAGAGAGGAGATGGTGTGGGGAGAGAGGAGAGGAGATGGTGTGGGGAGAGAGGAGAGGAGATGGTGTGGGGAGAGAGGAGAGGAGATGGTGTGGGGAGAGAGGAGAGGAGATGGTGTGGGGAGAGAGGAGAGGAGATGGTGGGGGGAGAGGAGATGGTGTGAGGGAGGGGAGGGAGATGGTGTGGGGGGAGAGGAGATGGTGTGGGGAGAGAGGAGAGGAGATGGTGTGAGGGAGAGAGGAGAGGAGATGGTGTGGGGGAGAGGAGATGGTGTGGGGGGAGGGGAGAGGAGATGGTGTGGGGAGGGAGAGGAGATGGTGTGGGGAGAGAGGAGAGGAGATGGTGGGGAGAGAGGAGAGGAGATGGTGTGGGGAGAGAGGAGAGGACATGGTGTGGGGAGAGAGGAGGGGACATGGTGTGGGAGAGAGGAGAGGACATGGTGTGGGGAGAGAGGAGAGGACATGGTGTGGGGAGAGAGGAGAGGACATGGTGTGGGGAGAGAGAGAGGAGATGGTGTGAGGGAGAGAGGAGAGGAGATGGTGTGGGGAGAGAGGAGAGGAGATGGTGTGGGGGGAGGAGAGGAGATGGTGTGGGGAGATGGTGTGGGGGGAGAGAGGAGATGGTGTGGGGGAGAGAGGAGAGGAGATGGTGTGGGGAGAGAGGAGAGGACATGGTGTGGGGAGAGAGGAGAGGACATGGTGTGGGGAGATGGGGAGAGGAGAGGAGATGCTGTGGGAGAGAGGAGATGCTGTGGGGAGAGAGGAGAGGAGATGGTGTGAGGGAGAGAGGAGGGAGATGGTGTGGGGAGAGGGAGAGGAGATGGTGTGGGGAGAGAGGAGAGGAGATGGTGTGAGGAGAGATTTAGGAGATGGTGTGGGGGAGAGGAGATGGTGTGGGGAGAGAGGAGAGGAGATGGTGTGAGAGAGGAGAGGAGATGGTGTGGGGGGAGAGGAGATGGTGTGGGGAGAGAGGAGAGGAGATGCTGTGAGGAGAGAGGAGAGGGATGGTGTGGGGAGAGGAGAGGACATGGTGTGGGGGAGAGAGAGGAGATGGTGTGGGGAGATGGTGTGGGGAGAGAGGAGAGGACATGGTGTGGACATGGTGTGGGGAGAGAGGAGAGGACATGGTGTGGGGAGAGAGGAGAGGACATGGTGTGGGGAGAGAGGAGAGGGGATGGTGTGGGGAGATGGTGTGGGGAGAGAGGAGAGGAGATGGTGTGGGGAGAGAGGAGAGGAGATGGTGTGGGGAGAGAGGAGAGGACATGGTGTGGGGAGAGAGGAGAGGACATGGTGTGGGGAGATGGTGTGGGGAGAGGAGAGGAGATGCTGTGGGGAGAGAGGAGATGCTGTGGGGAGAGAGGAGAGGAGATGCTGTGGGGAGAGAGGAGAGGAGATGGTGTGGGGAGAGAGGAGAGGAGATGGTGTGGGGAGAGAGAGAGGAGATGGTGTGAGGAGAGAGGAGAGGAGATGGTGTGGGGAGAGAGGAGAGGAGATGGTGTGAGGAGGAGGAGAGGAGATGCTGTGGGGAGATGGTGTGGGGAGAGAGGGAGAGGAGATGGTGTGTGGGGAGAGAGGAGAGGAGATGGTGTGGGGAGAGAGGAGAGGAGATGCTGTGGGGAGAGAGGAGAGGACATGGTGGGGAGAGAGGAGAGGACATGGTGTGGGGAGAGAGGGAGAGGAGATGGTGTGGGGAGAGAGGAGAGGACATGGTGTGGGAGGAGATGGTGTGGGGAGAGAGGAGAGAGATGGTGTGGGGAGATAGGACAGAGGAGAGGACATGGTGTGGGGAGAGAGGAGAGGACATGGTGTGAGGAGATGGGGAGAGAGGAGAGGACAGGGTGTGGGGAGAGAGGAGAGGAGATGGTGTGGGAGAGAGGAGAGGAGATGGTGTGGGGAGAGAGGAGAGGAGATGCTGTGAGATGGTGTGGGGAGAGAGGGAGGACATGGTGTGGGGAGAGAGGAGAGGAGATGCTGTGGGGAGAGAGGAGATGGTGTGGGGAGAGAGGAGAGGAGATGGTGTGGGGAGAGAGGAGAGGAGATGGTGTGGGGATGGTGTCTGTCCATGTTGTATTGACCTGTCCTCTGTCTCTCTGTCCATGTTGTATTGACCTGTCCTCTGTCCATGTTGTATTGACCTGTCCTCTCTCTGTCCATGTTGTATTGACCTGTCCTCTCTCTGTCCATGTTGTATTGACCTGTCCTCTCTCTGTCCATGTTGTATTGACCTGTTTCTCTGTCCATGTTGTTGTATTGACATGTCCTCTGTCTCTCTGTCCATGTTGTTGTGGGGACCTGTCCTCTGTCCATGTTGTATTGACCTGTCCTCTGTCTCTGTCCATGTTGTTGTATTGACCTGTCCTCTGTCCATGTTGCATTGACCTGTCCTCTGTCCATGTTGTATTGACCTGTCCTCTGTCTCTCTCTGAAGGCTGCTAACCGTAAGGGTCACATAGAGGAGGAGAATGACGACCTGGACGACCAGCGGGCTGCTGACCAGGCCTGGACCAAACACAAGCTGCTCAACGAGTCTGTCATCGTAGCGCTGTTCCAGGGTCAGTTTAAGAGCACAGTTCAGTGTCTCACCTGCCACAGGAAGTCCCGCACCTTCGAGACCTTTATGTACCTGACCCTGCCGCTGGCCTCCACCAACAAGTGTTCCCTGCAGGTGAGACCACACCTGTGTGTATACATATGGCTCTTCCAAATCAATACCCTTTTCTGATATATTTTAAGTAGAAATTGGTCAGAAATATAGCATTTTAAAAGCCTGTTATATTAAATTAAGGGCCCATATGGAAAATTCAATAAATGTGTATATATATTTTTTTAATTTAAAATTTTATTAAATTCTTGTTTTTCAATCAAACAACAAAAACACATTCCACATTCAAAGATGTGACAGGCTTTAAAAAAATGTTAAAATATATAATAATAATAATAAAAATAGAATTAAAATAAAAGATTTAAAAATATATATATATATATATATATTTTTTTTTATATATGAATAAAAAGTAGCGGAAGTGCCACAGCGTTTGACATGTCCCTCTATGCATCTTTCTGACTTGTAGGAAGATTTGAACCCAGTTCATTTCACCATCATTGTAAAGCCCTGGTTATTCTGCTGCTTTCACAGTCATTTCTGAACATCACTATTCATTTAATGTGATTCATCTAATACCATGAAATGTCCGTCCCTCATTGTAAGATTTCTGTCTGATTTTAGATGAAATTGTTCTTTGCTTAGTGTGTCCAGGTACAACCTCTACGTTGTGAGTAGCCACCTGGTTGATCCTGCCAGTAGCATATGCTACACGGCCGGTACAGTGGAACTGACAATGGCTCATCAAGCGAATGGCTCATTGAACCCTGTTCATGTTTAGCTGTAACCTAATGTAGCAGGTCGGAAACACCTGAGCAGAGTCCCCCACACCTGGTTTTCAGGGGGAAAGGAAACCAGGCTGTTTCTGGGGGGGGTGTGTGGGGGGTCAGTTGGTACTTTTACTATAGTCAATATTTTTATTTGAACCTCTTGAGATGGAAAACAGTGTTTTTTTAGGAAGTTGAACATGTGCTCTTTATGACAATGTTAAAATGAGGTGAAATAAGAAACAAATGATGTTGTACCACACAAGAGGTACTCATTTGGTGGAACCACGCACGCACACACACACACACACACACCACACACCACACGCGCACACACACACACACCACACACCACACACACACACACAGACGCGCACACACACACACACACCACTCACACCACTCACACACTTACTGTGTGTCCTGAACACACCACTCCACACACCACTCCTGAAGCTGTCTATACACACACGCCTACTCTCACACACATATCTAACCATGCCACTGTCCACACATACACACACGCCACTGTCCTCACACACATACACATGTCTTACGCCTGACACACACTAACTCTCAACACATACACACACGCCACTCTCACACACTTACTCACAGTCTTACTGTGTGTTCCAGGACTGTCTAATCTAACCATGTCTTACTGTCCGAAGCTGTCTAATCTAACCATGTCTTACTGTCCGAAGCTGTCTAATCTAACCATGTCTTACTGTCCTGAAGCTGTCTAATCTAACCATGTCTTACTGTCCTGAAGCTGTCTAATCTAACCATGTCTTACTGTCCTGAAGCTGTCTAATCTAACCATGTCTTACTGTCTGAAGCTGTCTAATCTAACCATGTCTTACTGTGTGTTCCAGGACTGTCTGAAGTTGTTTTCTAAGGAGGAGAAGATGACCGACCAGAACAAGGTGTTCTGTCGACACTGTAAAGCTCTCAGAGACTCCGTCAAGAAACTGGAGATCTGGAAGGTCCCGCCCATCATACTGGTTCACCTGAAACGGTACCTACTGACGACACCGTGTGCATTTGGAATGACACATGATGACCGAGACACACACACACACACACACACACACACACACACACACACACACACACACACACACACACACACACACACACACACACACACACACACACACACACACACACCGATAACGATGTGTGTTAACCCCAGTACCGCCGTCTGTTGTAGGTTCTCCTACGAGGGCCGTTGGAAGCAGAAGCTGCAGACGACAGTGGACTTTCCTCTGGAGAACCTAGACCTCAGTCAGTATGTCATCGGACCCAGAGTCGGCCTCAAGAGATACAACCTGTTTGGAGTGTCTGTAAGTACCGGTAGCACCTGCCTGGAGACGCCGCAGTCAAACATGTCTTCTGGTCCCGTGTGGCTTTGGTTGGTAGAGCATGGGTCTTGTAACGACAGGGGGTTCCATTCCTCCAGTGGCCACTCATACCAACATGTATGCCCCCCATCAACTACTGTCACTTTGGATAAATCTTTTTGGGTAAATTACATGCGCTATATATACTAAAGTACGTGAACACCCCTTCAAATTGGTGGATTGTGCTATTTGAGCCACACTCGTTGCTGACGGGTGGATCAAATCGAGTATACAGCCACGCAATCTCCATAGACAAACATTGGTGGTAGACTGGCCATCCTGAAGAGGTCAGTGACTTTCAACGTGGCACCGTCATAGGATGCCACCTTTCCAAGAAGTCAGTTCGTCAAATCACTGCCTAAATAGAGCTGTCCCGGTCCAACTGTAAGTGCTGTTATTGTGAAGTGGAAACGTCTAGGAGCAACAACGGCTCAGCCGCGAAGTGGTAGGTCACAAGCTCACAGAATGGGACCACCAAGTGCTGAAGCGAGTAAAAATTGTCTGTCCTCGGTTGCAACACTCTACTACCAAGTTCCAAACTGCCTCTGGAAACAACGTCAGCACAAGAACTGTTCATGAGCTTCATGAAATGTGTTTCCATTCTGTGTGGAAGTACTTGACTGGCCTGCACAGAGTCCTGACCTCAACCTCATCGAACACCTTTGGGATGAATTGGAACGCCTACAGGCGAGCCAGGCCTAATCGCCCAACAGTGCACGACCTCACTAATGCTATCGAGGTTGAATGGAAGCAAGTCCCTGCAGCAATGTTCCAACATCAAGTGGAAAGCCTTCCCAGAAGAGAGGAGGCTGTTATAGCAGCAAAGGGGGGACCAACTCCATATTAACGCCCATGATTTTGGAATGAGATGTTTGAAGAACAGGTGTCCACATACTTTTGATCATGTACTGTATATTAATGACCCATAATTCATCAGTGCTTGGCTTATTACAATGATCCAATGGAAAAAGTCCCCAAACTCCAAGCTTTGAAAGGATTGGACATGTACTTCACCAGGTCTGAAGGAGTTGTCCTTCACCAGGTCTGAAGGAGTTGTCCTTCACCAGGTCTGAAGGAGTTGTCCTTCACCAGGTCTGAAGGAGTTGTACTTCACCAGGTCTGAAGGAGTTGTACTTCACCAGGTCTGAAGGAGTTGTACTTCACCAGGTCTGAAGGAGTTGTCCTTCACCAGGCCAGGCCTGAAGGAGTTGTCCTTCACCAGGTCTGAAGGAGTTGTACTTCACCAGGCCAGGCCTGAAGGAGTTGTCCTTCACCAGGTCTGAAGGAGTTGTACTTCACCAGGTCTGAAGGAGTTGTCCTTTCTGAAGGAGTTGTCCTTCACCAGGTCTGAAGGAGTTGCCCTTCACCAGGTCTGAAGGAGTTGTCCTTCACCAGGTCTGAAGGAGTTGTCCTTCACCAGGTCTGAAGGAGTTGTCCTTCACCAGGCCTGAAGGAGTTGTACTTCACCAGGCCTGAAGGAGTTGTACTTCACCAGGCCTGAAGGAGTTGTACTTCACCAGGCCTGAAGGAGTTGTCCTTCACCAGGCCTGAAGGAGTTGTACTTCACCAGGCCAGGTCTGAAGGAGTTGCCCTTCACCAGGCCTGAAGGAGTTGCCCTTCACCAGGTCTGAAGGAGTTGCCCTTCACCAGGTCTGAAGGAGTTGCCCTTCACCAGGTCTGAAGGAGTTGTCCTTCACCAGGTCTGAAGGCCTGAGAAGTTCCACTTCTCCTTCACCAGGTCTGAAGGAGTTGCACTTCTTCAGGCCAGGCCTGAAGGAGTTGCACTTCACCACCAGGCCTGAAGGAGTTGCACTTCACCAGGTCAGGCCTGGAGTTGCACTTCACCAGGCCTGAAGGAGTTGCACTTCACCAGGCCAGGCCAGGCCTCACCAGAGGCCTGGAGTTGTCCTTCACCAGGTCTGAAGGAGTTGTACTTCACCAGGCCAGGCCTGAAGGAGTTGTACTGAAGTCTGAAGATTGTACTTCAGGCCTGGAAGGAGTTGTCCTTCACCAGGTCTGAAGGAGTTGTACTTCACCAGGCCAGGCCTGAAGGAGTTGCCCTTCACCAGGTCTGAAGGAGTTGCCCTTCACCAGGTCTGAAGGAGTTGTCCTTCACCAGGTCTGAAGGAGTTGTCCTTCACCAGGTCTGAAGGAGTTGTCCTTCACCAGGCCTGAAGGAGTTGTCCTTCACCAGGCCTGAAGGAGTTGTCCTTCACCAGGCCTGAAGGAGTTGTCCTTCACCAGGCCTGAAGGAGTTGTCCTTCACCAGGCCTGAAGGAGTTGTACTTCACCAGGCCTGAAGGAGTTGTACTTCACCAGGCCAGGCCTGAAGGAGTTGTCCTTCACCAGGCCTGAAGGAGTTGTACTTCACCAGGCCAGGCCTGAAGGAGAGCAATGTAACTGAACGAAGTACA